>NW_016807866.1:1231009-1345893 GCF_001698545.2 Rhinopithecus bieti
AAAAAAAAAAAAAAAAAAAAAAAAAAAAAAAAAAAAAAAAAATTAGCCAGGCATCATGGTGCATGCCTATAGTCCCGGCTGTTTGGGAGACTGAGATGGGAGAATCACTGGAGCCCAGGAGATTGAGGCTGCTGCAGTGAGCCATGATGGCACTACTGCACTCTAGCCTGGGCAACAGAGCAAGACCCTATCTAAAAAATCTATCTATCTATCTATCTATCTATCTATCTATCTATCTATCTATGTATCTATCTATCATCATCATCTATCACTATCTTTCTACACACATGGACTCACTGGCAGTAGCACATGGCTTGGGCAGTTGATCAGGGGCCCGGAAGGAGGGAAACTGGAAGGTGAGGGTTGAGGAACAGGCCTAGGATAGTGGCATGCTCTGTATGACAGTGAGCCCAAAGCCTGCAGATGTGTGTATTGCATGCTAATGCTCAGCAGAAAGCCTCTATCACGGAATGAAAAAACCCCGGACAAACAGGTCTTTTCACCCATTCACTCTTTGCTTTATTTTAAATGTATTGCTTTCAGATTTATGTCCCAGACACTTTTTGCTCTGATTTAAGAATGCCGTGCTAAGAACAATAACCAAAATGGCTTCTATTTTCATAGCATATGCCCATAATTTGCCTCATTTTACCGTGGCAGCAGTCCTGGGACTTAGGAATGACAGGGAGAAGTTATTCCTTTCCAGATGGAGAAAGCGGATGCTCAGAGACAATAAATGCCCTGCCCAGGGCCACGGAGGGAGCCGGTGAAGGAGGCTCTGGCCTCCAGTCCTGCATTCTCTTCCCAATTTCTTGGGCCCCTCTGGGCTGCGAAGGGAAAGCCGAGCCGAGTTGACCAGCAGGGGGCGCCGGCCTCTTTTTGTCTGCATCTGTCCACCTGGCTGTGCCAGGCAGGCGTCTGCAATCAGCCCGCGTGCCCAGTCCTGTGATTGGTGAGTGGGCTCAGTTCCAGGGTGCCCTCCGCCTCATTGCATCTCCACCTGCTGGCCACACCGTAGACCATGCTCTGTTGTATGCGCTCACTTCTAAGTACCTCCAGACCCCTCGCTGCTGCAGGCTCTACTCAGTCCCTACTATGAAATGGACAGGAGTCAGCACCCAGCCAGAGGCTGTAAATAAGCCTCAGTGCTAACAATAGCCTTTCCCTCCCTGCCTTAATACAAATGTGGAGCTTGTTGTGGAGCCTCCTGTTTGAGGCATGAATATTGATCTTTTGCCATATGTCTTTATGATGTGTGCTTTCTCCAGCAGGACCCGGTTTTGTTGCGTTTCTCCTTTCTGCCTTCTCATTTATTATGGTAGTCCGCTTCTGCAACGAGAGACTCTGTGAATTACAAATTTAGTCAACCACAACGAATGTGTGTTGAGCACTCCCCACAGGCCAGGCACCATGCATAGTGGACTTAACCAAAATCCCAGCCCTCATGGAGCAGACATTCTAGGGAAGTAGCCAGACAACAAGCAAAACAAAGAGGGAAATGATGTAATTTGTCAGATGGCAATAAGTGCTATGAAGGAAAATAAAGCAGGGAAGGGGATAAGGAGGTGGGGTACAGGGGGATGGGGCGTAGCCCAGGGGAAATTGGCATCAGAGAGAAAAGGTCAGAGAAAAGACCCACAGAGAAAGTGACATTTGAGCAAAGACTGGAAGATGATGAGGAAGCCAGCTCTGTAGATATTTCTTGGGACAATATTCCAAAAAAAAAAAAAAAAAAAAAAAGCCCACTGAGGGAGTGGGTCCCACACGCAGGTCAGTGGCACTGGAGGGCAGTGAATAGGGGGAGGTGAGATCAGAGCCATGATGGGATGAGGGAAGAGAGATGAGCCCTGGAGGGTGGGAAGCAGATTGTGCTGGGCCTGGTAGGGCCATAGGGATGATGTTGGTGTCAATGTAAGATGGGAAGCCACTTTTGAATGAGACATGCATACAAGGGGAAATGGTCAAGATCAGTATGTGTGATGGCCTCTTCCTATAGAATATTTAAAATTCCATTCCTTCTCAATAGCCTCTATCTGGGATTTAGAGGAAGAGACCACACACCAAGATGTCCTAAAGCCCTGGGCCCATCTTAGTTGGGAGGTGGCAGGTACATTTTCTTACTGAAATAGCCATTACATTCAATTTTTGGAGACCAACGGAGGTACAACTGTGATGAGTCCTGTGAGAAGCCATCAACATCTTGTTTGAAGAATGCACCTTTTTCTTCTTGAATATCAGCTCAGTGGCTGCTGGGAAGCAGCTGCAGGAGGTTGGCCTGATGTCACCATCCGAACACCATCATGCTGCAGCGCCACAACCACACAAAGTCCAGCAACTCTTTCCTCTCCCACACGGACAGATCAAGAGTTGAGATAAAGCTCCGCATTGCCATTGCTGAACATGTACAGTATACCAGGCATGCACGGGTGTTGGGATACAAAGTCCCCCGCTTCATGGACATTAAATGAGAGAGAGAGAGAGAAAGAGAGAGAGAGAGAATAAACACATAAACAAGTGAATGTACATTCTTCTGTTAGCTAATCATGAATGACATGAAAAGTTGAACGTGGCGATTAGGGACCCTGGGACAGTCTGCCTGATTTCTCATTTTCTGATTGAGAGAGCAGAGCCCTGAATGAAGCGAGAAACTTCAGCGATGTTGAAGAAGTGTGTTGTTGGCAGAGTGTCATGAACTGAATGTTTGTATCCCCCCAGCCCAAGTTCATTCGTTGCAGCTGTGACCTCTGATGTGACACTATTTGAAGATGAGACCTTTGGAAGGCATTTAGGCTTAATTGAGGGCATGAGAGTGGGACCCTCATGATCTGACTGGTGTCCTTATAAAAAGAAGAAGAGACCAGGGCTGTGTGTCTTTCTGCCACAAGAGCACTTGGCGAAAGCATTCGTCTGTCAGCCGGGAGGAGAGCCTTCACCAGGAACTGAATCTGCTAGCACTTTCGTTCTGGACTCCTCAGTCTCCATCATCATGTGAGTCAACTCCTGAGAGTAAATCTCTATATATGCATATCTGCTGGAACCTAAATTTTGGATTCTCCAGAACTACGAGAAAGAAATGTCTGTTGTTTAAGCCGCCCAGTCTAGGTGTTTTGTTATGGCAGTCTGAGCGCACCAAGACACAGAAAGAAAGGCTTTGAAGTGAGAAGAGCTTGGTGTCTGGCTCCCAGGAGGTGACAGTAAAGAGGGAGGCAGGGCCATATCACGATAAAGTGCTTGGGAAATCTTTTCTGCAGGGGTCTGTTGAACAGCTTTCGAGTGTAGGGAAGCGATATGATCTGATATCCTTTTTTTTTTTTTTTTTTTTTTTGAGATGGAGTCTTGCTCTGTCACCCAGGCTAGAGTACAACGGCATGATCTTGGCTCACTGCAACCTCCGCCTCCGGGGTTCAAGCAATTCTCCCTGCCTTGGCCTCCCAAGTAGCTGGGATTACCGCTGCCCGCCACCACGCCCAACTAGTTTTTGTATTTTTAGTAGAGATGGGGTTCCGCCATGTTGGCCAGGTTGGACTTGAACTCCTGACCTCCGGTGATCTTCCCTCCTTGGCCTCTTTAAGTGCTGGGATTACTGATTCCCATTTTGAAGAACTGGTTTTGGTTTTGGCATGGAAGATAAGGATGCCACTTAGGAAGTGAGAGAAAGGGTCACAGGTGGGTATAGGATTTGCTGGTGGGTTGGATATGAGGATTGAGAAGCAGAGGAAGCAAAGGATGACTGCTAAATTTTGGGGTGAATTTGGGTGAAGCTTTAGGAAAGAAGTACAGAGGGGTGTGTGTGTGTGAGTGTGTGTGTATGTGTGTGTGTGTATCCCAAGTTAAGTGTGAGTGAGATCCTATCAGACAGCCTGGCAGAGTTGAAGAGGGTTGACCACTGGTTTCAGGGAAGAGATCCAACCTGGAGATTATGCTTTTGGATTCATCAGTTACCAGGGCAGTTGCGTTGGTGGACCTCTGGGGCATTCTTGAGTGACTTCTCTTAGTTTATGATGATGATAGTCGTACTGATGGAAGGTGTGAAAGCCAAAATTCACCTAGTACCTATAAGGTGCCAGGCACTGATCTGAGTGCTTTGTGTGCATAATCTGATTGACTCCATACAATTCCTTAATATCCCATTTTTGCAGCTTAAGGAAACTGAAGCACCAAAATGTAAGTGTCACGACTCGTTTTTAGAGAAGCGTTTCATTGTGGGGATGCCAGCAGCAGCCTACTCTGCAATAGCACACCAGGCTGCCTTTGCACATGAGTCTTTATGCCCGAGGAACCCTTTCTTCCTCAGCCGTTGCATTGTGCACATTCAACAGCTGGGTGTTGTAAAAGAATAATGCTGGACATGAACTCTGGGGACACGGGTTCAAGTCCAGTCTGTTATCTACGGGACGCTTTGTTTTGGGAACATGAACATATAGAGTTCACAGGATGTTTTCCAGGCGAAGTTGATCCATGTCTGCCGTCTTTGCTTTGCCATCCGTTCCTTCTCCAGTTACCAGCCGGCTTCTGCCAGCCTAACCCCTTCTAGCCAACTCTCATTTCCTGGCTGTGCCAGCCTGATTACTTCTAATTGTCTTTGACTGCTTCCAGCTGGGTCTTCTAGCTGGTGTTCTGTGAGAGCACAGAGGCAGTCTCCCAGCCATATGGGGCGAGGAGATGGGGAAGGAAAAGGGAAGGAAGGAAGCAGCTGGTACAAGTCAACTGAGAAAGCTTCTCGAGGCTTCACAGCCTGCTGGGATTGGTCCTGTTTCTGAAAGGGTTAACTCATCCAAGTTAGAGAATGACCCATCTTTGACAAGACAAACAATTATATTTGTTGATCCCCAAAGGCAACCAACAAAGCAACTAAAAATGCTTTTAGAAAGTCACTGGTAACTTGTCTCCCCCAGGACTAGACGGGGTCTTGCTCTCAGGAGCAGTAAAACTCCACTTCAGAATCAGTGAATGATTACTTTCATTCATTTATTCGACAAATATATACTGAACAATGACCATGTCTCAGACACTGCTAGGTGCTGTAGGGTAAATAATAATGAAATTAGAAACAGCTCCTGTCCTCAATGAGTCTAAAAGAGAAGAAAGCCATAGATAATAAGTACTACAGGACATAAGAGGAATGTGAAATGACTATATGAACTAAGAGACAACAGAGGCAGATGGGCTTCTTGTAGCTTATTGGTTGGGGAGGGCTTCATGGGAAAGGGAACATCTGTGCTAGGTGGAGATGAGTTGGTGACAGCAGATTGGGGGCTGGCAAGGCACAGGCAAAGGTGTGGCAGTAGGGAGGCTTGATCCCAGCCAAAGACAGCTGAAATATAGCGCCCCCCTTCCCCCCCCCCCCAGGAACTCCGCAGGAGAATAAGGCTAGAAATTTAGTTTGGGCTGATTAGCAGAGAATTTTCAATGTTGCATTACTGTCGCATTGAATAATCAGATGCTTTCTGCACACTGAATATGAGGGCAATATATTGTGTGCCAATTTGTTTTACATAAAGACATTTTTGGGGTGATATCTTGTTAAACAGGCCATTTCAGAGACTAGGACTTGTAGTTCAAATATCAGTTACAAAGGGGACGCACGGGTAGGATTTGAACTTCTCTTTGGCATCCATCCCAGCTTATGGAATTAGCAGTGAACTTGAATCAAACCCAGGCAGCAGGCTTGAAAAAGATTTAATGGGCCTGGATTTTCTCTCTTCTTCACCCCTTTCCTGACCTCTACCCTGAGAGGATAATTAAAAGGAAAGAAAATCTCTATTTCATTGTGAATGTCATCCACCATTTTTATGAAATTTTTTTTTTAGACCATAAAGATACTTTGGGGAAAAGTCTCTGAAATTTGCCTTAAACCTTAATAAATAAATCTCTAAATTTTCATAAACAGTGCATGTCCTAACATTAAAAAAAAAAAAAACTCTATTAACATAACATTGGGTGGACTCCCAAACTGTTTCTGATTAAGATTCAGAGTGTTTTTTTTTGTTTGTTCGTTTGTTTTGAGACCGAGTCTTGCTCTGTCGCCCAGGCTGGAGTGCAGTGGCAAGATTTTGGCTCACTGCAACCTCCACCTCCTGGATTCAAGCAATTCTCTGCCTCAGTCTCCCAAGTAGCTGGGATTACAGGCACCCACTACCAAACCTGGCTAATTTTTGTATTTTTAGTAGAGACAGTGTTTCACCATCTTGGCCAGGCTGGTCTTGAACTTCTGACCTCGTGATCCACCTGCCTCGGCCTCCCAAAGTGCTAGGATTACAGGCGTGAGCCACCGCACCCGGCCTCAGAGTGGTTTTGACTCCAAAGTGAGCTCCATATTCCTCATTCTTTAGACAGCTGCTGGACATCTATTCTCTTGGCACCATGCTGGTCACCATTCTCCTCCCATGCAACTGTCCTCTTAAGATTTGATTACTGAATTAGAGACATTAAAAGGATTGAATGAACCTTACTGAAATAGTCAAGGCTGGTGGGAGCAAAGAAGTCCCTTAAGCACAGCAAGAAAAACATTTTAAGCTATATCCTTAATATTGGTAAATGGGAACAATGAGAACAACAGAAAACACATGTTCCGTCATAATAACTGAGGCTGGTGACTTGGAACAAGTAGGTAGATGAATATAGTAGCGTATTTAAAATTAGATCTATTGAAAGCAGGCGTTTCTCTGGGTCCCTCTTCAGATGGGTCAGCGAGCCCCGCAGGCACTGGATTGATGACAGCTGTTGTTCCTCCCACATCCCCCCACCCCCAATCTCAAAGCAGTGCTATGGGTCGATGCCATACTTGTTTACTCAGGAATAAACAATGAAAGGAACTTTGTTAGGACCAAATCCTTCCTTTCAGCTCTGATGTTGCATGATCGGGGTGAAGGTTCCACCAAATGCGAGCACCTCAACAGGTAGCATTTTGTAAATGCCTCCTCCTACCTACCCTCCTGCTTCTCCCTCACAAGATTCTTCATTTTCGGTTTGAGAAGATGTTGGGGATCATGGAGAGGTACCAGTGTCGTCAGGGCAGTTGCAATTGTTTATGCGATAAGCACAGTCATAGCGCTTGCAGAACAAAAGCATCGAAGAAAGGCGAGCGCCGGTCCACCTCCTGCAATCACGGGCATCATTTCAACGGAAGGCAAAGAAGGTGTAAGCTACAAGCAGAGGCAGCAAACGCCCTGGTTCCTACGTTGTTGCTGCTACTATTACTGCTGTGGTTGCACCTCCTCCAACACAGCCAACCAGACTGCGTGCGAGCCGGGGCAGACGCCTGGCCACCTCCCCACCCTTTCTTCCAGCCATCCATCTATCCTTCCACCCCAGGTCCAGGGGGCCCTACTGTGTGCCGGACCCAGGGCCGGGCACACAACCCGATCCACAGTCAACGGAGTTCGAGAGCCTTCCCCCTTCCCCCGCCCCGGGTGGGTGCGGCCAGTGGGGGATTTTACGGCCGAAAGGTCCAGAAAACCCAAGCCCAGAATCCGGGCGAGAGGCGCAGCCGGAGGCGGCCCGACCTGGGCGGCCCGGGAGCGCGCCTCCGAGGCCGCGCAGGATCTCCCAGTCTGGCGCTCAGGTGGCTCCCGCGTCCACTCCACCGCTCCCCTCCCCGGGCCCTCCCCTCCCGAGCGAGGGTCGAGTTTGACTGTGGCGCGCGGGGAAGGAGGGGCTACTAGGGATTTGAAAGTGCACGGGCTGCGGAGTGGAGCTCGCATCTGTTCCCGCCGCCCGCGACCGGATTAAATTTCTGCAAATTCAAACTGAATGGGGCTTTCTTCTGCTGCCTTCCAGAGGGCGCCTGCAACCCGCCCCGCGCTTCTCTTCGGCGGGAGCGGCCGCCCAGCGCACGGCTAGGAGCGATCGCGGGAGCCGGACCCGAGCCCGTGCGGGGCCAGACGGCGGCGGCGAGGCGGAGGCGCCCGGGCTCCGGGACCCAGGCACCCAGGCACCCGGACCCTGGGACCCAGGCGCCGCCGGACAGGGCCCCACCCCGCGCGCCCGAGCAGGACGACTGTCATTAGCCTCCTGGACGGGACCCGGGGCGGAATCCTGGTGTCCTGAAAGGGGCCCGGGCGACCCTCCGAGGAAGAACTTTTGGGGGCGGGGTCCCCGGTTCCGCGTCCCCTGGGCGGCCGCTATTGTCTGCGCGCCAGGCTTGGCGGCGCGGGGGGCGTGATCGCAGCGGCCCCGGGCGCAGGGTGCGGATACCCGGGCGGGGCTGGGCCCAGGGCGGCGGCGGGAGAAGCCGAAGGAGCCGGGGGAGCCGAGGAGCCTGGGGAGGAGGAGCTGCCGAGCGCGGAGCCGCCAGCCGGAGCCGCGCGGGCGCGGCGAGCGCGATGGCCGGCCGGCGGGCCGGGGACGGGCCTCCGGGGGAGGGCCCGGCGGCGCCTGGGCCGGCGCGGAGGACGCGGCCAGGCCGGCGGCGGCCTGCGAGGGAAGTTTCCTGCCGGCCTGGGTGAGCGGCGTGCCCCGCGAGCGGCTCCGCGACTTCCAGCACCACAAGCGCGTGGGCAACTACCTCATCGGCAGTAGGAAGCTGGGCGAGGGCTCCTTCGCCAAGGTGCGCGAGGGGCTGCACGTGCTGACCGGGGAGAAGGTGAGTCGCCCGGGCGCCGTGGGGCTGGGGGACAGGGGCGGGAGTCGGCGGCCAGGACCCCGCGGGGAGCACTGCACTGGGAGTCCCAGTGCACAGTCCCGGGCCGAGCGCCTTCCCCCTCCGCCCGCTTTCCTGTTGGGTTATAAGAGGGGTCGAGCCAAACGCGCACTCAGCCCCTCGCAGCCTTTCCCGAAGGGCGGCCTGGGGTCAGCTGCCCGGGGGCTGGGGGCTGGGGAGTGGACGGCAGTGCGGGGGGAAGCGTCCCGCGCCGCAGTTCTGCAAGTGGAAGGGCGCCGCCTGGCGGACACCAGCGCGGGGGGCGGGATGGGGCCTGTCTGCCCTCCGGGCCGGCAGGGGCTGCGGATCCGTGGCGAGGCGGAAACCAAGGCTAGAGGAGTTGGGCTCTTATGTCGGGGGGGGTGGGGGGGTGGCGGGAGGAGTCGTAAAGCTAACAGCCATCCTCTGGGGGAGCTTAGAGTCTGATCCCCGTCCTGGGCTCTGGGAGGAGGTGGGGGAAGGCTGAGATCCTGCATTCCTCCCCACCTGTGGACTCCAGCAGCTAGGGAATTTTTCGTGCTCAGGCTAGGGTTTGTGCTTCCGCCCTCCACCTGTCCATCCCTCAACCTGTGTTCCTCTCCATCCACTCAACCTTCCCGCCCCTGCCGCCCATACCACCCACCATTCTCATCCCCGCCGTTCTCATCCGCTTCTCTCCGTCTCATCCCCTTCTCTCGGTTCCCCCAGCTTCTCTGTGCCCTCCAGCCTCAGGGTGGGAACTGCAGTGAAGACCCTGCTACTGGCAGGAGCAGAACTACAGATACCTCCCCAGAGATTGGGAGATGCCTTCTTATCTTTCTAGAAGAGGGGAAGGGAAAAGGGACCTCCCCGAGACCGAAAGGGGCGCCTCGCCAGCCTTGCTGGAAGTTAGGTGATTGTGAACCCTTGCCAGGCGAGGGGCAGGTAGATGGAAGGTGTCATTTAGAGCTGTGAGAAGAAACCCAAAAGCTGGTGACTTGCTTTTGAGGCCAGGTCACCCCAGGCTGGAGCTGACCCAAGCTCCTGTCATCTCGGGCTCAAGGCTGCCCCAGGCTGGGGTGGCTCAGCCCTGGAGGGGGACCCGCTCCTTTATGTGGTCTGTGGGTCAGGGAGGCGTCAGCCATCAGCCATCAGCCGCAAGGAGGGAAGGCGGAGTTCACTTCCCAACCGAGCAGGTGGCGTGGGAGCCAAGTCCTCTGCCTTCCTCCTGGGGACCTCTGCCCAGCCTAGGGCTGCCCTGTGAAACCCCTGGTCACAGGGCCAACCTGCCCTTTTTGCCTGTCACCAGCCTCACCCCACCTTTAGTTCCCCTCCCCCCATTTCCCCACTTTGTCTTGGAGCCTCTTGCCTGTGAGTGCAGGTCTCTGTCACCCCTGTCATTTTCCCTGTATTCCCTACAGCCGTTCTGAGTGAGCACCCCTTTATTATGGGTACGTGGGGTTAAAGTGAGTAGTTTTTAAAAGTGCCTGCATTCCCATGTGTTCAGTATGAACTTGAGTAACTCTTCAAAAAAAAAAAAAAAAAAAAAAGGGAAAACCTCCAAACCTCGTTCTAGTCCGCAGGAAGCGAGGCACACTTTTACTCTTCGATTCCATCCGATTCGTTTCGTAGTGAGCTGTGTAACTTCCACATTGCGAGTCCGTTCAGGGCGCAAGGATGCTGTGAGGTCACACAGTCGGCTAATTAGAGTGAGCTCACTTCTGGCCCTGTGTAAATTCCTGTTGGCACTGGCGATGGAAGTTTATTTTCATTGGAAACATATAGGATTCAGTCTGGTCGTGCATATTTCCTCTCTAAACATAACAGAAAGAGGCGAGTCTTTATGCTGACAATGTAATGGCAAACACTGCGAGTACATTCTTCTCGCCTGCCCTGCTGCAGACTTCTGGCTTCTCTCCACTTTGCTGTGTTGTGCTGTGCCTCTGGCTCTGTAGCAGCGCATTTTTGCACCATAAAACTCTTGGCTTGGGCTGAACTGCCTGGGGGTGGATTCAGAGCTCAGCCAGGGCTTAGGTTCTGGAGCTCTGTGCTGGGCCCATTGGGAAGCCGGACATGCAGGGAATTCCTGCCCAAATAGGATTCACATGAAGACACTCGCTGCTTCCCGCAGGTGCCCACTCCCCTTTCCCTCCCGTTTTATCTTTCTTAAATGATGAATCTCACTTGATTGTTGCAATGACAGGAGATGTTAATTGGATGTGAAATTGTTCCCCTGGGCCCACTGATGGACTGCGGTTAAGGATGGTGGTTCTTCGGGTGGAGAAGGAGGCAGGGGAGAGATGTCTGTGTTGGAAAAACTTGGTTTCCTGGGATGCTTCTCCCCCGCGGGGAGAATCGGTGCTTCAGGGATTGCAGGCATTGGGAGAAATCTGGATTTTAGTTCACTCAGTCGCTGGCTTTAAAGAAACAATGGTGTCATTAATAGCATTTATCTCCCAAATCCAGCACAGTTAATGCTTAACTAATAGATTCGGGTTTTAGCAGATTGTAGGGATTAAAATGGTTGTGTGTGTGTGTGTGTGTGTGTGTGTGTGTGTGTATGCTTGACTCTGAGAAGGATTGCTAAATTAAAATGAGTCCCCATCCCCACTCTAGTTTTGGGTATTGCCTAACTAAGGCCAATCCTAACACTTTGGGAAGCCAAGGTGGGTGGATCACTTGAGGTCAGGAGTTCTAGATCAGCCTGGCCAACATGGTGAAACCCTGTCTCTACTAAAAATACAAAAAATAGCCAGGTGTGGTGGTGCACACCTGTAATCCCAGCTACTTGGGAGGCTGTGGCAGGAGAATTGCTTGAATTTGGGAGGTGGAGGTTGCAGTGAGCCTAGATTGTGCCACTGCACTCCAGCGTGGGTGACAGAATGAGACTCCATCTCAAAAAAAAAAAAAAGTTTAAGATTTTAAATTTCTATAAACATTAAACTTAAAATAGAAGCAACTTAGAAGCCACGTATAATGTTTCTAATACAGACATTATAAATAATGTTTGTAAGGAATCAGTAAAACAATGGTCCTTTGTCATCAGCAATATATTTAGGTAATTCCTTAGAAGTTTGATTTAGTGGCCGGACGTGGTGGCTCATGCCTGTTATCCCAGCACTTTGGGAGGCCGAGGCCGGTGGATCACTGGAGGTCAGGAGTTTGAGACCAGCCTGGCCAACATGGAGAAACCCAATCTCTACTGAAAATACAAAAATTAGCTGGGTGTGGTGACACACACCTGTAGTCCCAGCTGCTTGGATGGCTGACACACGAGAATTGCAGGGACCCTGGTGTTGGTTCATGATACCATGAACCAGGGTAGGCATGGTCTCTGGCACATGACAGGTTATTACGTTTTGTAAAAAATTGATAGAAGTTGAAGAAATATAGTTGGAAAAGCTGAATCGAGAAAAGAGTAGGTGTATCTCAGATATTGTAGGCAGGCAAACTACAAAACAAGAACAGACAGTCCATGCCACGGTTACCTTCTTTTGTGATTGAGTCTCACTGAGATACAAAGTTGAGTATATAAAATGATTGGTTAAGATGTTGAAGTATCTTGTTCTAACCCTTGGTTAAAAAATAATAAGCCTGCTTGTCACTTCCATCGGAACTATTTTTAGGCTAAGAATAAGGGTTGCCTGCTTACTGACTTGCCAATGATCATGCTTAGAGCACGACAGTGCCAGATACCTGGAGTGAAGGAGTTACTAAAAATACGATTTACTATGTTTTTCAGAGCAGGAAATATGACTAATTTGAGAGGTGGCCTTTTGGCAGATCTGTTTTTAGCAAGTATTTCTGAAACAAACAGGTGCTAAATCCTGTATTTTTGAAGTGCTAGAAATTTAGGGGTAATCGCTCTGAGGAACAAGAAATGCTTAGAGAACTGGAAATTCCTATTAATCCTTGGCAGGGACTTCTTGGCAAGAAGGAGGCATTTGCAAAGCACCTGCTTGGTGTGCCCTGTGTGACAAGGCACTGCCTGTAATTTCGGAGATTGCATTCTGCAGTTGCGGGCGGATTCTTTTGAACTTCCTGCTCTGCCTCATCTTTTTGAAGTACTTGTGAATGATGGAAATTGGCACGTAGGGCCTGGTTCCTAGTGTTCATTGATACAGGTCCTATGGACTTCAAAGGGTGCTTTGAGTCAGCGCAACAGTGCAGAAACGGTGCCTACGGAGAGGAGTACAACCCTACATTTTCTCTGCAGGTGTTGAGTCACGGCTATAGCTACCCGTGCATACCAATCCGACTCAAGTCTGCGAGACTATAGAATTCTGCATGCTGCCAGCTATTGGAGGTCAGCGCGGCCATCATCGGTCCCAGGGTTTATCTGCCCAGAAGGGGTGGGGAGTGGCAGCCATGTGCCCCCGAAGAGAGGGACAGGTTGTGGTGTTCTCTGTGGGAAGGTGGCTTGGGCACAGGGTATCATTTGCCTTGGAACATATATTCCCTCTGTTGATTATTTATGGTAATGGAGAGACCTGTTGTCTTGGCTAATTGAGACCCGTAGATAATCCCCAGGCCTTATTTTAGCTGATGGGTGAAACTTCTTTCTCTACTCAGCCCAGGTCTAAGTGCTGACCTGAATTGAATTTCACGCTTTCTGATAGGAGGTACCGCTGGGTGGTAAGATGACCAGCAGGAAAGAGCTAGAAACACAGGGCCTGAATAGTCCCCGAGCAGAGGGATGCCTCTGTGAATTTCAGAGAGCTGTTCCCTCTCCTCCATCATCAGCACCAGCCCAGTGCTACAGTGTTGTATGGTTTTCTTCAGGGTCCCTCTCCCGTGCACATTCTGGTTAGATGCCTGCAGCAGCCCTGGGGTGGGTAAGCTTGTGGGTGTTCTTGCCTGCATGGATGACATAGAAGGGTGCCCTGAGTAGCTCTTCTCGCTGACATTCTCTATGAGTTTGCTAGGATGGTTCTAACAAATTACCGCACACTGTGTGGCTTCAACAACATAAATTTATTCTCTCACAGTTCTGGAGGCCAGAAATCCAAAACCAAGGTGTCAGCAGGGCCGTGCTCCTTCTGTAGCCACGGGGAGGATCCTTCCTTCCCTCTTTCTAGCTTCTGGTGGTGGCATTTTCTGGCTTATGACTGCGGCACTCCGTCTCTGTGTCTGTCTTCACACAGTCTTCCTCCCTCTGACTGTCTCTTCTGTCTCTTAATCTCTTCCTGTCTCTTTATAAGGACACCAGTCATGGGATGGAGGTGCACCCTCATCCAGAATTGCCTCATTTTAACTCGATGACATCGACAAAGTCCCTATTTCCAAAGAAGATCGTATCCACAGGCACCGAGGGGACTTGAAGGTATCTTTTGGGGGAGCATAGTTCAAGCCCCGGCGCCTTTTTAGACTGTCAGTATTGGCTTGTGGCTGATTTCCTGGCAAGCAGATCTTGGGAAGGAGATGAATGTGCTTTTAGGGATTACTCTCAGAACTGACCTCTGCAAGGAAAGGGGCAAAGCAGCACTAGGCAGAGGGAGAAGCTGGGCTCCAATACCGCTCTCAGCCAAAGCCCCCGCCCATGCTGTGGTGAGTGCTGGAGCTGAGCTGGCCCTTCAGAGCTGGCCAACTTGGGATGAGAGGACTGGGATTTATATTTCTGCATGGGCCAGTCCTTGATGGGGGCTGCCCAGGCAAGGCGTATGGCCTTGGACAGGACAGTTGCTGAGGGCGGTTCCTGGGGAGAGCTGACTCCTGGGGGAGTGAATTCTTCAGCACTGATGGGGAATCTGGGGGTACAGCCCAGCATTTGCCGTTTACTGAAACAGACAGGGCCAGAGTCCAGGGTTCTTCATCTGAGTCCATACCCTATGGACCATAGACAACGTGGGCATCTTTTCCATGCCCACTTGGATATGCGTAGTCATCATTTCCATGTGTTGGTATCAAGTCCTCTCATCTCGTTACCTTGAAATATACAAGGTATGGCCAGGCGTGGTGGCTCATGCGTGTAATCCCAGCACTTCGGGAGGCCAAGGGTGGATCACCTGAGGTCAGGAGTTTGAGACCTGGCCAACATGGTGCAACCCTGTCTCTACTAAAAATATAAAAAAATTAGCCAGGCATGGTGGTGTGTGCTTGTAATCCAAGCTACTTGGGAGGCTGAGGCAGGAGAATCACTTGAACCAGGGAGGTGGAGGTTGCAGTGAGCCGAGATTGTGCCACTGTGCTCCAGCCTGGGCAACAAGAGCAAAAACTCCATCTCAACAACAACAACAACAACAAAGAAATATACAAAGTATTGCTGGTAAGTATAGTCCCCGTAGCAAACTTTAGCAGTTAGTCCTTCTATCTGTGTATGTTTGTACCCATGAACCAGCTTCTCTTCATCCTGCCCTACCTTGCAGCTCAATTGTGGTCTCTCACCCTGAAATGAGGGAGCAGCCGGCATGGCATCTCATTAGCACATTCCATGTGCCACACGCTGGGACATTTTCTGGCCTCACATTTCTCTTAGGTTAGAACCATCAGGGCTCTGCTGTGTTTCTTGGTACTTACAAGGTTGAAAGCTCCCTTTATATGCTCTATGGGTTTTCTTCCTGAGAACTCTGGGGCAACTGAGAGTTGGGCCAAGTTGTGGCCCAGCATGCCTACTTCAGAGACAGTGGCACTTTCCTGGGAAGAGACGCTCCCTCCCCCATCACTTGTGAGTGGTGGGAAAAGTTGTGGAAGGAGTTGTGGGAATTTGGATTTTTGATGAGTAGAGTAACAGTTTGGGACATTCTCATGGACGAAAATAACTATTCAGGGTAGAGCCACCTGTTAACATCCTCTTAGCACTCTTATGGTGGCCACTCTGCCCTAGCTATGCAACTTCTAATCACTGGGTTCTTCTTGGTTTTTAATCATCTTTGTGTTTGCAAGATGCGTTTGGTTAAGTTTTGGAACTGGTAATACAGACACATGGTCTGAAATTCAAAGGTTCTGAGAAGGTTTGCAGAGAGAAGTAACTGCTTCTTATCTGGGCTCTTCAGTTCCTGGGTCTTCTTATGAGAGGTCACCCCTCCTCCTAGTCCTTGTGTTTCCCTCCAGAGATACCCTATATGCATAGAAACCCACATACATATTTGTAAATGCGTAGGTATGGGCAGATTTTTCTTCTTTTATTGATACAAAATATTTTACATATTTGTGGGGTACATGTGAGTGTTGCATGCATAGAATGTGTAATGATCTAGCCAGAGAATCGACGTGTCCATCACCTGAGTATTTATTTCCATGGGCTGGTATCATTTCAAGTCCTCTATTCTAGTTACCTTGAAATATACAAAGTATTGCTGCTAAGTATAGTCACCCTAACAAACATTAGAATTTAGTTCTTCTATCTATGTATGTTTGTAACCATGAACCAGCTTCTCTTCATCCATCCCTCCCACCCACCAGGGCAGATGTATTTTTAAACTGTACATGCTGTTCATTATCTTGCTTTTTCACTTAGAAATATGTCTTGAGCATCCTTCCCCATGACTACTACAGAATTGCCTCACTCTTTATGTTAATTAATTATTGCATAGTAGTCACTGTGTAGAGGAATCGTGTTGACTTAATCATCCCTTGTTGATGGACATTTAGGTAGTACATATTTTTTTTTTTTGTTACAAACCATAGTGCGGTAAATATCAATTTCCATTTGTCACTTTATAAATGTGACCCTTCAGTGTATCTGAGGGGTAAATTCCTAGTCTTAGGCCAAAAGGTATGTCTGTTTTAACTGTTGATAAGTATTGCCAAACTGCCTGCCATAGAGGTTGGCAATTTATAATCACATTTATAACCCTTATAATTTATAAGGGTTCCCAACTTATAATCACACCCATCTGGTATGGGAGTGTTTGCTTTTCCACATGTCAGCCAACAGGGTACTCATTTTGATCTTTGCCAATCTAGTGTATTAAACAGGGTATCTTGTTTTATTTATTGTTTCTCTTATTGACATGGGAGTTGAGTATATTTTCATACCTTCTCAACTGTTTGTACTTCATTTCTGTTCATTGTTCATGTCCATTCCCCACTTTTCTTTTGGGTGTTTGGCCTTTTTCTTATTGATTTGTAGGAGCTCTTTATCTATTAAGGAAATTAGTCCTCTTTGAGTGATGTATTTTTGCAGTGTCTACCATCTTCCCTCACTCCCCATTATTCTTTCTCTTTTTCTTTGTGGTTCTTGCCATTTGCAGAAGTTATTTCTTGGGAGTTCATGAACTAGAGAAGGATATTGATAAGTTTTAGAGGTCTACAGAGCCCTATCAATTGTGTGCATGTAAACATATTTCTGAAGAGAGGGTCCATGGGTTTCAGCATATTCTAAATGGAGTTATTTACCTCTAAAATAGTAAGAGCCACTGCTTTGTTGCCCATCCTTGTTGGCTCTGCTGACTAAATGGAGGTCTGCAGATTACTGGGCTGAGGGTTTGGATCACCTTGGTTTGTTAACACCAGTGCCAGTTGGGCTAAAGTTGCAGATTATACACACTCAGGCTAGGCAGTTAGGTTCTGCAACCATGGCCCTGGACTAAGCACCCTTGATTCTGCCCCCACCCTTACCATGCCTGGATTGCAAGGGAGAGGCATGATACTGTGTGGGATGATCTTTGGAAATCTTTGACTCTTGCTGGTTTAAGTAGAACAACTGTGAATCCATGTCTCATCATCTCTTCATGGGAAAGGTGGTACCATTTATGGTGGATGGTTGCTATGATCAGAATGTTTGTGTCCCCCAAAATTCTTTTGTTGAAATTCAAACCTCCAGTATGATGGTATTTGGAGATGGGGCCTTTGGGAGGTGATGAGATTTACCCTCATAAATGGGATTAGTGCCCTTATAATAGGTGCCTCACTGAGGTTGTAGTGAGGAAAAAAAAAAAAAAAAAAAAAGCCAGGCCTGGTGGCTCACACCTGTAATCCCAGACTTTGGGAGGCCGAGGTGGGTGGATCACTTGAGGTCCAGAGCTTGAGACCAGCCTGACCAACATGGTGAAACCCCATTTCTACTAAAAAGACAAAAATTATCCAGGCGTGGTGGTGGGCACCTGTAATCCCAGCTACTCGGGAGGCTGAGGCGGGAGAATTGCTTGAACCTGGGAGGCAGAGGTTGCAGTGAGCCAAGGTCACGACATTGCACTCTAGCCTGGGTGACAAGAGCAAAACTCTGTCTCAAAAAAAAAAAAAAGTAAATAAAGGGTGCCTAAAGGAGCTTGTTTGCCCTTCTACCATATGAGGACTCAGAGAAAAGGTGCCATTTCTATGAGCCAGAAAACAGGCCCTCATCAGACACTGGATCTGCTGGTGTGTTAGGCTTAGACTTCCCAGCCTCCAGAATTGTGAGAAAGGTATGTCTGCTCTTTTTTTTTTTTTTTTTTTTTTTTTGATGAGTGTCACTCTTTGTTGGCTAGGCTGGAGTACAACGGCACCATCTTGGCTCAATGCAGCCTCCACCTTCTGGGTTCAAGTGATTCTTCTGTCTCAGCCTCCCGAGTAACTGGGACTACAGGTGCGTGCCACCATGCCCTGCTAATTTTTTTATTTTTAGTAGAAATGGGGTTTCGCCATGTTGATCAGGCTGGTCTCAAACTCCTGACCTAAGGTGATCCACCCGCCTCGGTCTCCAAAGTGCTGGGATTACAGGCACGAATCTCCATGCCTGGCCAAATTGTCTGTTCTTTATAAGGCATCCAGTCTATGGTATTATGTTACACCAGCCCAAGCTGACTAAGACAGTGGTTGAGAAGAAAGAGAAAGGGGGAGTATCGAGGGAAATGAAAACCTTTCAGGGAGCAAGAGCCACTGCGTAACTTGGACTTAAAATATACTAAGCCGAGTATTAATACAGTAAGGCATGTGCGTGGCAGTGTACCTTGGGACTCTTTGAGGGGCTTTGTCTACTTGAGAAGCCCTCTGAGGAGTAGCCCTGGTGGGGCCGACAGGCGGGCCCTGCTGTTGGAATTCCTGTGGCCTCGGCCTGATGACCATCTCTGAATGCTCTGTCCCCTGTCACTCTCTGCTTTGTCCCTCCTCCCCACTTGGACTGGTTTGCTAGGGCTGCCATAAGAGAGCACCACAGACCTGGGGGCTGGAACAGCAAGGCCTTACTGTTTCTCATTCTGGAGGCTGGAAGTCCAAAATCAAGGTGTTGGCAGGGTGGGTCCTTCTGAGGCTGTGCAGGAAGGATCTGTTCCATGTCCCGCTCCTCAGCTTATCCATGGCTGTCTTCTTCCTGTGTCTCTTTACATTGTCTGTCCTCCACGGGTGTCTGTCTCTCTCTGTACAAATGTTCCCTTTCGTTTTTTTTTTTTTTTTTTTTTTTTTTGAGATAGAGACTTGCTCTGTTGCCCAGGCTCTTGTGTAGCGGCACAATATTGGCTCACTGCAACCTCTGCCTCCCAGGTTCAAGTGATTTTCCTGCCTCAGCCTCCTGAGTAGCTGGGATTACAGGTGCGCGCCACCACACCCGGCTAATTTTGTATTTTAGTAGAGACCATTTCACCATGTTTGTCAGGCTGGTCTTGAACTCCTGACCTCGTGACCCGCCCGCCTCAGCCTCCCAAAATACTGGGATTACAGACGTGAGCCACCACACCTGGCCTATGTTCCCTTTTGATAAGGACACCAGTTCAAATTGGATCAGGGCCCACCTTAATGACCTCACTTTAACTTGATTACTTCTCTAAAGACCTCATATTCAGGGGGCTGGGCGCAGAGGCTCATGCCTATAATCTTAGCTCTTTGGGAAGCCCAGGAAGGCAGATCACCTGAGGTCAGGAGTTTGAGACCAGTCTGGCCAACAAGGTGAAACCCTGTCTCTATGAAAAATACAAAAGTTATCTGGGCGTGGTGGTGCGCACCTGTAAACCCATCTACTCGGGAAGCTGAGGCATGAGAATCACATGAACCTGATTGGGAGGCAGAAGTTGCAGTGAGCCGAGATTGTGCCATTGCACCCCAAATTGGGAGACAGAATGAGACTCTCAAAAAAAAAAAAAAAAAAAGACCTTGTATTCAAATAAAGTACTGAGGTACTGGAGTTAGGACTGCAACAGATGAATTTTGGGCGGGGGGACATAATTAAACCTTTAACATTACCTGATCCCATGGCATATATTTAGAGTTGATGTGTTTGTCTCCCCACTAGAGTGTAAGCCCCATGAGGAGAGACCACTGCTCTATCCCCAGTGCCAAGAATAGTTTCTGGTACAGAGAATATGCTCAGAAAATCCTTTTTTTTTTTTTTTTTTTTTTTTTGAGACAGTTCCACTCTTGTTGCCCAGGCTGGATCTTGGCTCACTGCAACCTCTGCCTCCCAGGTTCAAGCGATTCTCCTGTTTCAGCCTCTCAAGTAGCTGAGATCACAGGTGCACACCACCATGCCCAGCTAATTTTTGTAGTTTTAGTAGAGATGGAGTCAGGCTGGTTAGGCTGGTCTCGAACTCCTGACCTCAGGTGATCCACCTGCCTCGGCCTCCCAAAGTGCTGGGATTACAGGCATGAACCACTGCGCCTGGCCAGAAAATATTTTATGAATGGATCTAAGCATGGTTTAATCTTCCTAAGACATGTGACAGCCTTCTAGGGGGTACTGTCCAAGCTGGTAGGCTCTGGTTCTGCAAGCGCTGTATGTTTCTCTCATTCCTTGCTGCTGTGGGTATGCCTGTCTGGGTGATGACTATGTTGAACGGGTTGTCTGGCTGGTGCTCTGTAGAAAACTCCTGGCCCCTGAACAGCTGTGTTTTCTGCAGGAATTTAGGTAGGCACCTAGGTATCTGAGTGACAGGTAACCAACCAGAACCAGACAATATTTTGCAGTGTCAGGGGACTGTTAACGGACCCTCGCTCTTTCCTGAGAAAATGTAGCAACACTGCAACAGATGGGAGAAGTTGCTATTTGCAAACATACATTTTATTTTGGATGTTTCCCATGGAGATATATGTAGTTTTGGAGTCTGTGTCTTTGTGATTTTTTTTTTATAAGTTTATTAGTCTCCTAAACCACATTCCTGCCAAAACATTTTGCAATCCTGCTTGCTTCTCTTGCCCATTTTCTGAGCCATTTGATTTCATTCTGGGCTCCCTCCCTGCATCACCAATGCTGTTTTCATCCTCTATTTGAGTTCTTGTTGTCTTACGTTCGACCCCAAGGCTTTTTGGTAAGTTGTCAGGCCGTCTTTCTGCCTTTCTTCAGACGCTTTTGTACGTGAAGCTCTTCTCTTTGTCACCATTGGCTCTTTGCCGGAGCTCTGTGTGTGGCAGCTTTAAAGTGTGCAGCAGTAGTGGGTGCCCCGTGAGCACAGAGCGTGGTGCTAAGAGACAAAGGAACAGTGGATGTTGCAAGCACCTTCAGGGAGCCTTGCCAGCTCGGTTTAGGGATGATAGAATGAAGTTTGGATTCTTAGTGATTCCCCTGTCTATCTGCAGCAGAACACGGATTGCATAACCTTCCAAATCAATAAAAACCTGCAGGAAAGAAATGGGTACATGGATTTTGCTTTGACCCTGAGGAGGTCATACTGATCACGAAAATAATGAACATTTGTGGATCTCGTACCATCTGCTGGGCCATGTCTTGGATGCTTTGTTACATAAGACAACTTACTCTTCATAGCGGCCTTTTGTGGTAGGTACTGCTGTCCTGATTTTGCAGAGATGACCAGGATCTTGGTTTGCCTAGGACTCTCTCAAGTTTAATGTAGGAAGTCTTGGATTTGAGGAAGCCCCTCAGATAATGCCAAAACCACATTCACCCAGGAAAACATTTCATCAGAGTGTTTGGAGTCCAAACTGCAGGTTTCCAAATAATAGTATTAATAAGTAGCCAATCAGGTCATGAATCAGTGAAGAAGTAAAGTGCAAAGCCCTGGGCATTACTGGGATGCTTTTGTGAGTAACAATAACATCCATGTGTGCTACCAGGGAGTGAGGGGTGCTTTTCTCACATATGTAGTACTGGTCTACCATCTTTATGCATTCACTGTGAGATGAGGAGCTTGAGCTATTAATAATATGTGTGTTAGGCCAGATGCAGTGGCTCACGCCTGTAATCCCAGCACTTTGGGAGGCCGAGGCAGGTGGATCACTTGAGATCGGGAGTTTGAGACCAGCCTGTCCAACATGGTGAGACCCTGTCTCTACTAAAAATACAAAATTAGCTGGGTGTGGTGGCGCATGCCTGTAATCCTAGCCACTCAGGAGGCTGAGGCAGGAGAATCGCTTGAACCCAGGAGGCGGAGGTTACGGTGAGCCGAGATTGCAGGCCATTGCACTCCAGCCTGGGCAACAAGAGTGAAACTCACCTCAAAAAACAAACAGACAAACACACAAAAAATGGGTGTTGTATGTGCACACACAAATGTATGTGTGTGTATATATATAAATACATGCATATACACAGATGTATTTGTGTATTATATATAACATTAAATATAAATTATATAATACTATGCTAAATATAAACACACACATATACCTTTTTGTTAGCAGACTTCCTCAATGAAGGAAGCAGTGGGGACTGGTAGCTCTCTGGGTAGCTCTGGTTAGCTTCAGTCTATCTCTAGCACTTCTCTTTTGCGCTGGGGGTTGAAAAATCTGCCAGAGGGGAGAGAGGTTTTGAATCACATCGTGAAGCTGGAAGTGCATTCCTATGTCGCGCAGTGAACAGTCCCTTTCAGTCTCCTCATTAAACCATCCTCCTACGAGAATGAACACAGATTACCTATTAAAAACAAAACAAAATACCCAGCACTTTTGCCTTATTTTGCCGACGATTTGGAGCCAGACCAGCTTTCCCAAGCCATTGCTTAGTCCTCACTTGGGCTGAGAAAGGACGTCAGAGGCAAACGGAATGAGGAAGTGCCCCAGGTGAAAAGCAGGCTTAGGGAAAGTTAGCTGTGGAGTCTGAGATCAGAATATTTTAACATTTTATCTGAGCCCTACCTTAGTGAAATCAAATGGATAAAGATAAGTGTTATCACTTATATAATCTGGTTTTTAGTTGGAATTACTGCTGCTCTGATGTAGCTTTCTCCGTGCATTCTTGATTCCAGGTTAAAATTTAATTAGAAAACTAGTCGATGACTCAGTTCTCAGTTGAACATTTACATTTAATAATACTAATAACGAAAACTTGTTTTGAAAGCACGTCTCCAGGTTTGCATAGTGTCATTCCCATAGGGTGACATTTTATTCTATTAAAAGCTAACATTTGTGAGAAGTAGTTGCAATTTCAAGGCCAATTTGACATAATAAAACTTGAATTTCTCTCTGGAGGGAAGGTGCTGGATGGCTATTGTACTCTCACCTAATTTATTACTCTGAGATGCTTTTTCCAAGATCAAGAGTGGGCTTTTTATCATAAAGGCCATTAAAGCAGCTGAGAAAGTACCTGAGAATGTGTGGGGTAACAGAAAGTTTCTTTCCAGGGTTCAGACTTAGAATTATGTCCTCCAGATTTCAAAGGAACATATTACCCAACAGCGCATTTATTTTTAAAAAGTCTAATATAAATCAGTGTTTTTTCTATGATCAACTATAAATATTTTTTAAATAATATATTTTAAGTATTTTGATCGAGCATTAAGAATTTTAAAATTCTTTAAATCTTAACTGATTTATTATACTGTGACTTAACTATCACAGGTATATTCCAGAATATTTGAGATTTTTAACAGATCAAAAGAAATCTTGGGCTCATATTTGATAGTTGCCATCTAAATCACGGCCACTTATACATACTTTTTTATTGTCAATTTTGCCACTTGTTACTATACTAATCACATTGCATTATCCACTCTTTCTGTTTTAGGTACCTTTTTTTTTTTGAGACAGAGTCTTGCTCTATTGCTCAGGCTGATATGCAATGGCGCAGTCTCAGCTCACTGCAACCTCCGTCTCCTGGGTTCAAGTGATTTTCCTGCGTCAGCCTTCCAAGTAGCTGGTATTACAGGCACCCGCCACCATGACCAGCTAATTTTTGTGTTTTTAGTAGAGACAAGATTTCACCTTGTTGCTTCGGATGGTCTTGAACTCCTGACCTCAGGTAATCCATCTGCCTCTGCCTCCCAAAGTGCTGGGATTACAGGCGTGAGCCACCACGCCCAACCGATAAATATTCTTTAAAAGTTTGATTTCTGGTGATGCATAGCATTCCATTATTTGGAGTTGCTGTGATTTTTAAATCCAGTTCCCAATTGTTGGACATTGAGGTTGTTTCAAAATTTTCCCTGGAAACGTGATAACTGCTGTTATTATCCTTGTATGTTCATCTCTGAGTCATTCCTTAAGATAAATAGTTGGAAGGCTTTTGACACATTGCCACATTGCACTTTAGAAAGGTTATACCAAGTGACACAACAGATATGAAAGTGACTTTTTAACTGAGCATTTTGATAATTAGCAAGGCTAATCATAATTTGTGTACTTGATTGAAAATGTGTTTCTTCTTTTATGAACTGTTAATAATTTTCCCCCATCTTTCTCCTGTTTATCTTACTGGTTTATAGAAACTCTTTTCGTATTACAGATATTAGCTTTTGTTTACAAAGAAAAACGTTAGACAAATTAAATTTGACGATTTAATTGAGCCAAGAATGATTTGAGAACAGAGCACCCCCCGGCCCTGACCCCCAACCAGACAAAATGGAAATGAGGTACAGAAACAGGCTGGATGTGGTGGCCCATGCCTGTAATCCCAGGACTTTGGGAGGGCGAGGTGGGTGGATCACTTGAGGTCAGGAGTTTGAGACCAGCCTGGCCAATGTGGCAAAACCCTGTCTCTACTAAAAATACAAAAATTAGCTGGGCATGGTGACCCACCCCTGCAATCCCAGTTACTCGGGTGGCTGAGGCGTGAGAGTAGCTTGAACCCAGGAGGTGGAGGTTGCAGTGAGAGGAGATTGCGCCACTGCCCTCCAGCCTGGGCAACAGAGTGAGACTTTGTCTCAAACAAACAAACCAAAAAGAAAAGAAAAGAAAAGAAAGAAACAGCTGGATTGCTTACAGCTTGGCATTTGTTTTATTTGAACCTGTGAACACACCTGTGATTGGCCCAGACTCTGTGATTGGTACAAGAGCAGGTTACATTTAATAATACTATTAAATGTATTATTACACATCTGTTTACACATTCTGTTAGGATCCTGTTTACACATGCAACTTAGGTTACAGTTCACTATGTACAGATAAACCATTAGGCTGAACTTAAAATATGTAAGAAAGCAACTTTAAACTTTATTTAACATTTTGTTATGTTGCAAATATTTTCTCCCAGGTGGTCATTTGCCTTTTGATTCACCTTATGGTGCTTTTATTTCAGGAAGGGGGCAGAGGCACATAGAAATGTTGTGTTTTGTGGAATCAATCCAATAGCCTTTTATCTTTAGTTTTCTCTTATTGCTTTGATGCATAAGTAACCTAGAGGGCTTGTTGTTGGTTTTGTCTTATACATGATCAGTGGGTCCAGTGTTTCATAGTTGTCTGCAGAAAAATCTTTGCATTGGGTAGGGGTATTTGACTATAGATTCTAACCTGTTACATAATGATTTAACCTGTTGGTGTTATGCACTAAAGCACAGGCTGTGGGGACTGACAGCTTGGGGGTCCCATCTGCTTTCTGCTACTTGGTATCTGTGTGATCTTAGGCACAGTGTTCAAAAACTCTAAACTTCAGCTTCTGTATCTGCAAAATGGTGACAACCATACCTCATGGTATTCAATGAGAAGTTGGTTTTTAAAAAATACATATATATGTGTATATATATATGTGTGTATATATATGTGTATATATATGTGTGTGTATATATATGTGTATATGTGTGTGTGTGTGTGTGTGTATATATATATATATATATATAGTGTGTGTGTGTGTGTGTGTAAAGCACATAGCCTGAAAATACAGTCATTATTGTGTTAGTCAAAAAACAGTGGCCGGACGTGGTGGCTCATGCCTGTAATCCCAGCACTTTGGGAGGCCAAGGTGGGCGGGTCACCTGAGATCAGGAGTTTGAGACCAGCCTGTCTAACATGGTGAGACCCTTGTCTCTACTAAAAAGATTCCAAAAAATTAGCCAGGCATGGTGGCGGCGCATGCCTGTAGTCCCAGCTACTTGGGAGGCTGAGGCAGGAGAACCCGGGAGGCGGAGGTTGCAGTGAGCTGAGATCACACCACTGTGCGTTACTGGGTGACTGAGGCAGACTCTCTCTGAAGAAAAAAAAAAAGGAAAGAAAAAAAAAAAAAGAAATGGTGGTTGGTTGTTCTCTTCATTTAGACTCTCATAGTTGTATTTACGCCTTAAAAGTATGTATTATTTAGGGTCTTTTAGGTGGTAAGAAACAGATACCCACTCAGTTTATCATAGATAACAGCGTTTTGTTTTAAGGATAAAGTGAGGTGAGGCAAAAGATGATGGGGGCGCCTCTTCCGTCAACACCTCCCTGAGGACCGGAATGCCTCTCCGGAGGTCTGCATTCCTGGGATTCCACTTCCCTCTTGCCCACCTCTGCCTTGGACCTCCTTTTCTTGGCAGCTTCTGTGCTTCCTAGGGAGCATCCTGCCATTCACCCTGCCCCCTGCCTCAAGGCTTCTCACTATTCCTGGCTTCTCTGCCTCCTCCTGTGTTTCACTTTTTGCTCTTTCTGGATGTAGAGGAGGGAAAAATGTCTTCCCTCCACCTTTCTACTTCTTTGGTTGGGCTACAGATTAAACTGACATAAGACAGAGTAGAAGGAGGAAAACCACATTTAAGGCCATGGTATGCATGGGAGTCCCACAGAATATGAGACTCCAAGAAGGGCCAGGTCATGGAAGCTTCTACAGCATCCTGAGCTACAGAAAAGAATAGAGGCTTGAGGCTTTGGGGGTAGTGGCGATGCGTTATGGGAGGATGAGGGGAAGGAATGTATGGTGGTGAATAAAGATTGTCTTGTTTTGCAGATAAAAGTCTTCCAGGTAACAAAAGTTACCTGGAGCAACTCTCTTCCTGATACATAAATTTTCTTTATAGATATTATTATTATTATTTGCAAAAGAACAGCTTTTCGGAGCTACTTCTATGTTTGCAGTTTCTCAGGATAACCAGCTCAAACTATGCCAAATAATTATAATTGGAGGCCGGGCGCGGTGGCTCAAGCCTGTAATCCCAGCACTTTGGGAGGCCGAGACGGGCGGATCACGAGGTCAGGAGTTCGAGACCATCCTGGCTAACACGGTGAAACCCCGTCTCTACTAAAAAATACAAAAAAAAAAGCTAGCCGGGCGAGGTGGCTGGCGCCTGTAGTCCCAGCTACTTGGGAGGCTGAGGCAGGAGAATGGCGTAAACCCGGGAGGCGGAGCTTGCAGTGAGCTGAGATCCGGCCACTGCACTCCAGCCTGGGCGACAGCCAGACTCCCTCTCAAAAAAAAAAAAAAAAAAAAAAAAAAAAAAAAAATTATAATTGGAGTGTCATGTTCTGGTCTCCTATAGTCATGTTTCGGGATGGTTGGTGTGTCCTGAGCCCCAACATGGGTATTATTGGATCTCCTTATATTTCTGGGATTGATGACATCGTTGTAGAAGTGTGATACTGGAATCCTTACTGACCTTACCTCCTTGTCACCTTTTTGCCACTGAGTGTCCTGTAACAGCAGAGAATCATTTTGACAGTGGAAGAAAGAATACTATTGATAGATGATCCTCCACGAGTTACTAGATTAGTATGGTTTGAGAAAGTTTGTGGGACAGTTTAATTGTCACGTTTTTGATCGGGTAGGCAACTCTTGCCTCAACACTCAGGAAAACATGTTACTGCCTTTAAGGGTTACACTTTCTCCCATGTTTGTGTTTTTGGGGATAACTTGCTGCATTTTTTCACTGACTCTTTGCTAGAAGTTCTGTCATTTCCAATGTGATCTAAGGCCCCTTTAGATTCCGGGACTGCGTTGAGAATTTTGTCTTGGATTCTTATTGCCAAAATTTCTGGGTTTCCAATTCCTGTGGTTTCTCCCTTCTTCCCCAAGGCTGCGTTTTTTTGGTACCTTTTCAACTGCTTTTGGCTGCCAGTTGTCCTCTGGTGTGAGAATAGAATATTGATTGCTTCCTGTTGCCTGTGGGACAGGAATGCTTCTTGAATTAGAGCTAATTCTGGAGTTTAAAGTATTAAATGTCAAATTTGAAAGAAAGCATGTCTAAGACCTCTTTGTTGTGGAAGGGAAGGTCATCCCAGGGCCTAGGGGAAGGGAAAGGAAGAAAGAAAAGAGAAAGGAGAAAATAGCTGATGACTTCTCCTTTTTCCAGATCATTCCCTCTACACTCACGGAACGCTCTTTCCATTTTCGTAAAATCCATTTTTAGGCTCAGAATTCTGCATCTCAAGCCATTTGCCAGGTGTACTGTGATGTCAGAATACTCACTGCTGGGGAAATTGCCCCGTTGTAACTAGCTTAAAAAATAACACAAATGATACCTTTACTTGGAGATGATCGTTTGTTTTTTCATTCAAACACTTAATGATGGCCCTTTTTATGCAGAGCTGCTGATAACCTGTGTGGGCTTTTGTACACATTGGAAACGCTGTGCCTTGCCAGACCAATTAGAAAAAGACCTCCCCTCTGGGTCAACCAATTAAAAAAAAGCACATCCTCAAGTGGGCCAATTAGAAAAGGCGTCCCCTCTGGGCAGCCCAGTTGGACAAAGGCTTCCTGTTTGAATGGTTGCAGCTGCAAGGTGCATGGTTTAGCAAACAGACAGCATTTCGGGAGGAAAATATATCCTTTGCTCTAGGGCACAGAGTTGGCAAGCCAAGTGGGGTCTGGATTTTTCCCCCCAACAGGTCCCCTCCATTGGGTGCTTTTGTCTGAGGCACCAAGTGCACTGTGAACAGGCTCAAGAATCAAATCTGCGCCGGTGGAGCCTGCCTCCTGGAGCTGGAGCTAAGCTGTGAATCACTTTTCCACTATTACAGTGGAAAAGTCCATGTTTCTTCCAACAGTGACTGATTAAGTGTCCCAGGATTTTAGCGAATCTCAGGTAAAAATCGGCAGAATCGGTCCTGGTCTCTTTCTTTGGCAAAGTCTGCTTCGTTGCTTGTTCTGTAAGAGAAAGAGCAGCAAGATGAAGAATTTGGATGATAAATACATTCAGTGTGTTTATGTCACTCAAGGCCCAGGAGACACACGACATGCTCTGGCATATGTAACAATTAGGGTCTTGGGGAAATGCCCTTCACGAGACCTGTGAACTTTGTGTCTCCTGAGTCATCATTCAACCTGCCGCAGGGGCCCAGGGCTCTCAGACTTCCTGTGTGTTAAGAGCCGAAGCAGCTGTTAAACTCGAGTCCCGGAGACTCCGGTCTGCAAATTCGAAGAGAAAATTCCCCCCAAAGTGCTGATTGCTTATCAGCCCTGTTCCTTCCTTGGATGGGGAAATGGTGTGACAATTTAATAACGGGCCTGTGACAATTACATGCAAGTGGAGAGAATGAAAAACTAGCCTTGGAACAGAGATTTTTCTGTTTTCTGGGAATGGTACGTGGTGGTTTTGGCTTTCTCTGTGTGTAGTCGGAGAGGCCCATCCATCTCTGTGTGACAGAGGAAAATTTCAGCATTAGGAAAGTAACTTCTGATTTCTCACAAACAGCTGGGTGGGCCATGCCTCACTGGTGCTCAGGCTGAAGCAACCTTTTAAATAGAGTTGCCCAGTGTGGCTTCTGCATCCGAAAGGGCCAGTGAGCTGCTGTGTGTTTCGCGGTGGTGCTGAGATCTTGTCATCCTGAGCACCCCTAGTAGAGGGTCAGTGTGAAGGAGGGCATTACCTTGAACCTGACAAGTCTTATATCTGTCAGGGTGTTTGCTGTGGGCTGAATTGTGACCCTCAACCCCAAATTCATATGTTGAAGTCCTAACCCCCAGTATCTCAGAAGGTGACTGCATTTGGAGATAAGATCATAAAGGGGTGATTAAGGTGAAATGAGGTTATCTGGATGGGCCTTCATCCAATATACCTGGTGTCCCTAGAAGAAGAAGAAATTTGGACACAGACGTGCGCACATACAGAGAGAGACTGTGCGAAGGCACAGTGAGAAGGTGGCCATCTACACGCCAAGGAGAAGACCCTGCTGACACTTTGATCTCGGACTCTGGGCATCCAGACCTGTGAGAAAATACAGTTCTGTCGTTGGAGCCGCCCAGTCTATAATCCTTTGTTACGGCAGCCCTGGCCAACTAACACACTCTTCATACACCTCCATTTGCTGAGTGGCCCGGAAGCTGAGGTCAGTTTCAGGAATCACGCTGGGAAACTTCACCTGATTCACGAGACCACTTTCTAATGGGATCCTCCTTTTCAGTAACTTTTTCCTCTGGGTAGGAGCCTGGGGTTTCTCTCTCTCACTTCTTGCCTCACTAAACTCTGTTCTGTAATGAATCACATTCTGTCCAGATACCATGATACCTGGAAACAATGTCCTCCTTGAGTAAGGAAATCAATAATACTCATTGGATTCCTGACTCGTATGGTGTTGTGTGCTGTCTCATTCCATGTTGGGTCAAGAAAAACAAACAAACAAACAAGAAAATGTTTTCCCTATAGTGCTGTCTTGGTTTCCCCGGCATATTTCTACAAAACACCATCAAAAGAAGAAGGTGTTCCAAGTTCCTATTAGAATTTCTTCATGGACACATATAGATGTATGAAATTATTAGGATGGTCCATAAAGCTCTTTATATTGTTTGTTGGATATTGACACATGACTTGTGTTACTTTGCATATGATTTGTGTGAACCCAAAAGATTATTCTCTGTAGCTCTTAAAATGTTCACTCTTTAGCAACACTCTTAAAGTGATCAACTAAAAAATGCTGTTGCTAGTAGCGTGATGTCATATGCATTAGTTGCCTGGGGCTGCCGTAACAAAGTACTACAAACTGTGTGGCGTAGGGCCGGGCGCAGTGGCTCACACCTGTAATCCCAGCACTTTGGGAGGCCAAGGCAGGCAGGGGTTTGAGACAAGCCTGGGTAACATGGGGAGACCCTGTGTCTACAAAAATACGAAAATTACCCAGAAGTGGTGGCGAAGGGCTGTAGTCCCAGCTACTTTTGGGAGGCTGAAGTGGGAGGATCACTTGAGCCTAGGAGGTGGAGGCTGCGGTGAGCTGAGATCGCACCACTCACTGTAGCTGGGGTGACAGAGCAAGACCCTGTCTCAAAAAACCAAAACAAAAAAACAACAGCAACAACGACAAAAAACTGTGTGGCTTAAACAATGAAAATTTATTGTCTCATTCTGGATACCAGAAGTCTAAGATCAAGGTGAGCTGGTTCCCTCCGAGGGCTGCAAGGAAAGGTTCTTTCCAGGCCTCTCTTCCAGCCTCTGATAGCCCCAGGCATTCCTGGCTTGAAGGGCATCCTCCCTGCATCTTCACATCATCTTGCCTCTGTGCATGTCTGCCTCTTGTTCACATTTTCCATTTAATAAAGACACAGTCATGTTGGATTAGGGCCCACCGTAATGACCTCATCTTAACTGGGTCATCTGCGAAGACTCTATTTCCAAATAAGGTCACATTCACGGATGCTGGGAGTTAGGACTCCAGCACCTTTTGGGGGACAGAATTGACCCGTAACACCATGTTATTGTTTTTCTTATCCCATCTCATTAGCTGCAGAAAGGTCTTTGGACCCTGGAAGCAAAGAGCAAGAGACAGGCAAAGGCCAAGAGGACAGTGAAGGAGGTGGGGTGGTCAGGGCTAAAAGATGGACTGCCCCGGGCATTGATGTTCCATGGGCTTTGGGTGGAGAGTGCTGCCTGGACCTTCAGGTAGCTTCATTGCCTCTGTTCCACCATGTTCTATCTTTCCGAGATACTCACCTCCTCCCCTGCCCTGGGATGCTCATCATTGTTAAGTGCACTTGGGTTTATGGTTCACTGACAGTTCTCTTGGAGAGAGAAAGAGGGAGGCTACGTGGAGTAGGGATGCATTGCAGAGATGCAACAGTTATGCTGACATTCCGTTAAGGAAGACCTTAGACTCTGGAAATAGACTTGAGGTGCAAGACCCCCAGCTGGTCTGGCTTCCAGGAGAAGGCCGAGAGGTGAGCCACACAGGGCAGCATTTCTCAGTCTTATTTTTTCATCCATATGCTCTGCAGTGAAACCCCATCTGGCAAAACCATTTTATGTTTTGTGGTTATTATTAGGCTTTATACTTTGTGGGTATTTATTTATTTATTTATTTTTGAGATATAGTTTCCCTCTCGTTGCCTAGGCTGAAGTGCAATGGCATGATCTCAGCTCACTGCAAGCCCCACCTCCCAGGTTCAAGTGATTCTCTTGCCTCAGCCTCCCCAGTAGCTGGGACTACAGGTGCCTGCCACCATGCCTGGCTAATTTTTTGTATTTTTAGTAGAGAAAGGGTTTCACCTTGTTGGCCAGGCTGGTCTCGAACTCCTGGCATCAAGTGATCTGCCCGCCTCAGCCTCCCAAAGTGCTGGGATTACAAGCGTGAGCCACCGCGTCTGGCTGTGGGTTTTTTATTAGGGCAAAAATAGGTGGACTGAGTATGCCTTTTGCAGCTCACTTTTCGTCTCGACTCTGGAGGCCTCTCCCGTCTCTTACCCCTATGGAGAGGCCCTGCGTTGAGCTTTGTTGTGGGGTGGGGTGGAGCAGGGCAGGAGTGGGGTCCAAGCTTCTAGCAGTGTAAGGTGAGAGGATGATGAATGTCAGGCCAAACTCTGCTTGGAACGAATTTGAGAAGTTTGAGAGAAAGGGCAGTGTCTATTGATGCTAGAAGAAAGACTGATATGAAAGCAAAGTTTTAATATCCACAAAGCATCCGATCGATATGCCTAAATCGTTTGTTAGGCTCCTCTTAAGGAATACTGTCTGTGAGCTTATTCTCTTTTATGGTTTAACGTTACAAACACTTACAATGTACGTTATCGTGGAGACTGAATGATGATGATAAGCTGCTCTTAAGTTCCCACCCTGTTCCACTGTTCTCGGTAGATTTATGAGCACAAAAGGGGAAAAGCTCATTCTGCACTTGGTGCCATGGAGGAAATGATTTAAAAAGTCGAGGTGGGCAACGACTTCCTGCTGCACTAATTTTACTTAGATCTTCCCTTTTTACGTTCCGCGTTAGTTTCCTGCGCTGCCATAACAAAGTACCATAAACTGGGCGGCGTCAAACAATAGAAATTTATTGTCTCACAGTTCTGGAGGCCAGAAGTATGAAATCAAGGCGTTGGCAGAGCCTTGCTCTCCCTGTTTGCTGTAGGGGAGGAGAATCTTCTTTTCTTCCTAGCTCTGGTGGTTGCCTGCAGTCTTTGGCCTGCTTTGGCTTGGAGATGCATCACTCCAGTGTCTGCCTGCAAATTCGCGTGACCTTTGCTCTGTGTGTGTGTCTGTGTTTCCTCTTCTTGTAAAGACACCAGCTCTATGGGATTAGGGACCTATCCTACTCCACTATGATCTTATCTTGACTAATTACATCTGCAATGACCCTGTCTTCAAATAAGGTCACATTCTGAGGTCCTGGGGATTAGGCCTTGGACATATCCTTATGGGAGACACGGTTTAACCTATAATGTGTTCTAAATCAAACTCATTGCCTTTGCCAGTGACTGCTCTGCCTCTTCTTCATTCCCTGCTACTCCTGCTCAGCACCATCTTGGTTCCTCCATCTTCTCAGTTCCTTTTGGGTTATTTGTCTCCTGTAAATTACACCTCTGGCTGCTGTGTGTGTGTGTGTGTGTGTGTGTTTTTTTTTTTTTTTTTTTTTTTTTAAGACAAAGTTTCACTCTTGTTGCCCGGGCTGGAATGCAGTGGCGTGATCTCAGCTCACTACAACCTCTGCTTCCTGGGTTCGAGCAATTCTCCTGCCTCAGCCTCCCACGTAGCTGGGATTACAGGTGCCTATCACCAGGCATGGCTAATTTTTTTTATGTAGAGACAGAGTTTCACTGTGTTGGCCAGGCTGGTCTTGAACTCTGGACGTCAAGTGATCCACCTTCCTCGGCCTCCCAAAGTGCTGGGATTACAGGCGTGAGCCACCACGACCGGCCTCTGGCTGCTTTTTGATTTTATCTCCTACTGGGTCCCTTTGACACAGTCTAGTTTAATCCTCGTTCATTCTCCCCATCCCCTGTTCCTCGCAGCGTAAGCCACCCTAATTGTCTAGAAGTGAACTCTAATGAGTCCACAGACCTGCTGAAAACATCTTGATGGGTCTTACTATAACAGAGCGAATTCCAAATTCTGTCCCGTGCATTCCGTGCTCTCTGTGATTAGCCCCCCATGCTGTGTTCTGAGTTTCTGTCCCAACATTGTCGGTGTCTGCTGGACAAGGTGACCTGTCTTCCTAGGGTCTTCTGTGGGGCCTGCTGGCAGCCTTTTTCCTGGCTGGTACCTCTCCAGGCCCACCCTCCTAGCTCCTTTCAGCCCTACTGAGATGCCACGTTAGTTCTTCGTGGAGCCTGCCCTCCTCCGCCCGGCTGGAGGTAGTTTCTCCCCGCTCTTTGTTCTGTCTCCATGTCATCTCTCTGACTCCATGCAACATCTTAAGCACAAGCAAGCGTGTGTTAGCTGCTTCCCAGGTTGCAGGATTATGTAGGCTAGAACCAGGTCTTAGTTATTGAAACACACACACACACACACACAAACTCTACTGTGCTTGTCATGATTTTTCACAAATAGTGGGTACTTTGACAGACTCGGTAGAATGCAGGTCTCCGTGTGGAAGCTCTGGCTACAATTCAGAGGTTTTGTCGTGGATCAAAGGTCTCCTCTTTGAGTCTGGCTCTCAACAGCAGCACTCTGCTTGGGAGCCCTGTGTGCGCAGTGATACCTGTCCAAGTTAATCAGTACTCTGGAAGTAAGCCTTCCTCCAGAGTCAGCCTGGGGTTGATCGTGGTTTATTGTTTAACTTGCTAATGGACTGGACACGGAGCGGTTGGGAAGAATTTCCCAGGATGGTTTCAGTATGGATCAGATGCCTGTAGCCCTTGAGCACTTCATTTTCTGAGGCTGCCATGACAAAGTGTCCACAGACCTTAGAACAGTGGAAACTGATGGTCTCACAGTAAGCCAGAAGGAGCCGGAAGTCCAAAATCAAGGTGCACCCTCTGAAGGCTTTGGGGAAGGGTCTCTTCCAGGCCCCTCTCCCAGCTTTTGGCACTTGCATGGCTACTGGCAGCATGACTCCAGCCTTCCCATGGCACTCTCTGTGTGTCTCTATGTCCAAATTTCCCCTTTTTATAAGGATGCCAGTCATATTGGATTAGGGTCCACACGAATAATGTCATCTTTATTAATTACATCTGCAATGACCTAATTTGCAAACAAGGTCACCTTCTGAGCTGCTGGGGGGTTAGGATTTCAACATGAAATTTGTTGGGGGACACATAACACGTAACAGGTTCTCAGCCTGGGTTCTTCTGTAGCGTCTGGGGTGTGTGCTGGGCGACTTGGTTGGTCACTGAAGTTTGCAGAGGGGAGAGAGAGACACTTAGAGGTGAGGAGAAGGGGGTGACCATCTCCACTTGTACTGTCCCCCTCTAGGCCCTGGGAAGACAACTCTCGGTTTGTCCACCTGGCTTTTAATGCATTGCCAGGAGTTCTCTGATATGGAGGCCTCAGGCTGGTGGCGGGAGTGATGAGCTCGGGCTGAGCAGGCAGCCTGTGTCACCTCTGCTTGGCAGGCTGCAGAGATTGGCAGGCTGCCTCGGAGGGAGCTTTGAAGTCTCAAAGTGAAGGACCCAGGGTCAGTCACATCTGTGTTTAGCTAATGTTTAAACTTGTAACTCACCTGTTCTGTTTCCCACCTATACTGTTCCTCCCTCTGCAAACTAAGCTCTGATGCTCAGGTGTGGTAAGGCTACTCCTGTATGCTAAGACAGCATAGGTTGGCTTGTTAGGATGCCATGGTGTAGAGATTTGGGGATTATGCTTTTAAAGTGACAGATTTAGAGAGTAAGATGTTTTTGTTTTTCTTTGGTCACATTGAACTACTACCTGATTTAGGTGTTCACAATGATCAAATAACCCACTGGGTTATTTGAGGCCCAGCTGAGGCCTCTCAACCAGGTCATACCACCCGTCTAGATGGCAAGGGTCTACTTAGCTGTCAGTTGAGAGTCACATCCATGCCTGACCACGTCCCAGCTGGACAGCCTGTGGGCAAGTTTCTTTCTTTCTTTTTTTTTTTTTGAGATGGAGTTTCGCTCTTGTTGCCCAGGCTGGAGTGCAGTGGCGCGATCTCAGCTCACCGCAACCTCCACCTCCTGGATTCAAGCGATTCTCCTGCCTCAGCCTCCCGAGTAGCTGGGATTCCAGGCATGCACCACCACGCCTGGCTAATTTTGTGTATTTAGTAGAGATGGGGTTTCTCCACGTTGGTCAGGCTGGTCTCGAACTGCCATCCACAGGTGATCCACCTGCCTCAGCCTCCGAAAGTGCTGGGATTACAGGCGTGAGCCACCGTCCCCGGCCGTGGGCAGGTTTCTTAATCTGTGTGAACCAAAAGTTTCCCTCTGTAAAAAGGGGAAGTAATGGCATCTTCTTCCTCGTAGGGCTTGTGTGGGTTACGTGAAACATGTACAGTGTTTTACAGGGTCTTGCTTGTCATGTGCTGATTCAGTGAAACTAGTCCCAGTTGGAGGTTTATGTGGCTTGATGACTGTGGTCCACACCTGTGCCTTTTGTTTTCACACCGTGTAACTGACAGAGAAATGGCGATTGTCCAAATAGCTCATCAATTGCATGCTTATTGACAGCTAAACTAGTTAATTTAGACCATTAAATGGATCTCCCAGCCACTTGGAATATTTACTAAGCTTAAGTTCATCAGACAGTTGCCTACATTTATTTATTGATTTTCTAGACCAAGGAGATCCACCCTGTGTGCTGCTTAATTATAAGCTCTCACACTATTAATCTTTTCTTTATGTAATGATAATATGTGTTTAATATAATGAGATTAACATTACTGATCCATTTTTAAAAATATGATCATGATCAAAGTGTCTAATTTTACATTTTTTTTTTCTTAGTGCGGGGGAGAGGTGGAATTTGCAACCCGTAAATCTTGATTCCCATGAAAGCCACATTAAACTCTTTCTAACATGATTTTGACATAACAAAGCTCCACTAATGTTGATGAAAGCAATGGATAAATTCAGAGTATGGGGCCCAGTGGGGTAGGAAATCATAAACTCAGAATAGTAACTCCAATCACAGCTACCCCTCCACCACAAATCAAAAAAGACAGCTCAGAATTTAAAATGTATTTTCATAATGATTACGTTCTTGTAAGTGGAAAACATCCCTTTGAAGTTGATGATATTCTGCTCTCTAGAAATAATTCTTTTATTGAACTTGACTATATAAATATTCATGTTGCTGCATGTGTATATTTCATATTGTTTCATTAGTTACTTTTTAGTCATTGGAATAGTAAAAAATGTTCTCTAGGTACTAAAAATACTGTGGAGTTGAAAATAATTTTCATTCTTGGCCACACATTAATTTACTCTTGCCAAAAAAAAAAATTACCTTTACAGCCAGGCGGTTGACTAAATGATGAATAAGAAGTCTATATTTTAAAAGAATTTTGAAAGTTAGTGTCCTGGAGAGAATAGAAATGTTTGTGTTGCAGTCTTGGAATTGTCTGTGTGACTCTAGGCAAGTCCCCAAGCCTCTATTAAATAAAATTTACCCCTCTGTTAATGGAAACAAAAGTAAAACCCCCAACTGTTCCTTCAGTGATCACAGTTTCCAAAGGACTTTGCTATTTCTGCATGTTCACAAGATGGGATCCAGAAGGTTTTGGAAAAAGTAAGAGGAATGTTTTAAGTTAGTTTTTCTAAAACATCCTTAGGTTGTATCTAATGGGATCAACAGTATTGGTTAAAAGTCATTGGTTTCCTCTTTCTGTCTTCTGATAGCTGATTTAGATGATGTTACTCTTAAGTCGTGATGCTGTTTAAGAAAACTAAACAAAATCAACTAAAATAACCCACTTGGGGGTAGCTGTGAATTTCTCATCCAATAGTTACAGTTACTGCAAGAGTTTAAGTACCTCTTTATGGAGGTATTTAGAGTTCCCCTTTTCCTGTAAGCTAAACAATTAGTCTCGGTTCTCCATCTAGTATACAAATCATGGCTATTCACCATAAAAGATTGGTCTTTTATGTTCAAATATTGAAATCCCGGGAGATTTTGACATGGATTTTGCTTCAGGAAATCTTTTTGGGTCTACTCTTTGGGCCCCTTCTGTCTCTGTTTACATTTTGCTAAACTTTAAATGGTTGAACAAATGGTAAAGAGTAGAAACTACATTTATCTGATGTTTCCTAAACTTTTTGCCCCACTGAAAGCAGCTGACAAAATGAAAATCCAAGGTGACTAATGCAAATAAAAGATGGTGCCCTCTTTTGCAAAGATAAGCAAGAAGTAGAGATGTCTCCAGAGATGCCAACGATAGGCTTATTTGCAGAAAAGTTAGTAGCTTAAAATAGCATTTAGAAAGCCATAAATTGGGAAAACATGCGACAGAGAAAAGGCACTCAAAGCATCCAGTTTGCTTGGAGATGTCTTGGGATTGTTGGTGTTTCCTCGAGTCGTGTTGCTTCCTCTCTGGAGTTTCCCGGGGTCTTTGCTGTTTTAGATCTGTTTTTTTTCCTTACTACTAGAATTCATGATAAATTTTACTGGTGTTATGGGCTAAATTGTGTCCCACCCCCAAATTCACGTGTTGAAGCCTTAACTCCTAGTACCATATAATGTGATTCGATTTGGAGCTAGTCTTTAAAGAGGTAGTTGAGTGGGATGTGGTGGCTCACGCCTGTAATCTCAGCACTTTGGGAGGCCAAGGTGGGCGGATCACCTGAGGTCAGGAGTTTGAGACCAGCCCGGTCAACATGGTGAAACCCTGTCTCTACTAAAAATAGCCGGCGTGGTGGTGCGTGCCTGTAATCCCAGCTACTCAGGAGGCTGAGACTGGAGAATTGCTTGAACCTGGGAGGCAGAGGTTGCAGTGAGCTGAGATTGCACCACTGCACTCCAGCCTGGGCAACAGAGTGAGACTGTGTCTCAAAAAAAAAAAAAAAAAAAAAAAAAAAAAAAAAAAAAAAAAAAAAAAAAAGAAAGAAAAGAAAAGAAAAGAAAAAAGAAAGAAGAGGTAGTTGAGTTAAAGTGAGGTCCTGTGGGTGGGCCTTGATCCAATCTGATTGGTGTCTTTATAAGAAGAGGAAATTTGGACACAGACACGTAGGGAAGACTGTATGAAGACACAATGAGAAGATAAATGGGATGATAGGAAATAGATTATTAGTTAATTTCACCTGTTTCTTTTTACTTTTTAAAGCCATCTATAAGCCTAGGAGAGAGGCCCCAGAAGTAACCAATCCTGCTTACACCTTGATCTCAGACTTGTATCTTTTCAAAACTGTGAGACAGTAAGCCACACAGTCTGTGATACTTTGTTGTGACAGCCCTAGCAAATGAACACAGTGGGAGATAGTAATTAAAATGATTGAAAGAGCAAAATGTATTGAAAAAGAAAAAGGAGTCAAGGCCCGCATCTTACGATCTCCATGTCGCTCTTCCCACCCTGTGCACACGTGTGAGCACACCCACGCCCACCTCCCACTGAGCTCTCTGTTATCTGCTTATGGATTCCTGGACCTTCCTGAGAGCCATTATCTGCTGTCAGTGGAAGCAGAGCATTCATTATTCCCAGCCAGTGCAGGGAGGCCAGGAGGATTTATGGAGTCATTGCAGGAACACAAATTCTGCTTTGTACAGACTGACACCATAAACGCACATGAATAAATCAGGGCAGAGCGGAAGAAAGACCTACTTTTCCCTTTCTCATGAACACAGGCATGGGGGCTGGCCCCGATGTTTAGTGTGTGATTTAGGCGGGGAGGAAGGAAGCCTTGTGTTCTCGTGGCATAGAGAAGCCATCTGCAGAGGTTTACTGAGGACCTCCTGTAAATGGGTCACCAGCGGGCCCGAGACTGGGAGGAGCTGTGATAAGGATTCCTGTGTTCAGTTTAGTGTACAACTGTTATTTTGATTTATAATTATTTTTTCCTGGAGCTGCTGTGTCTCTCCCTCCCCTGGGTTTTTGCACCCCTGCCCCTGCCATGCACTGACTTGTTTTGATATTCCCCTTAGCATCATCTGCATCTCTTAGCTATGTCTTAATTCCACGGTGTTGTCCTTATTGTTGGCTCAGTTTTAGCTGCAATTAATGGATGGTCACTATGTGCAAGCACTTTGTATGATTTACCTTGGCCACCATTATTATCCCTGGCTTACTGATGAATAATCGGAGGCTTACTGAGGTTAAGTTTCTTGCCTAGGATTTCTCAGTACTGGGACTCTGACCTCAGCTGGGTTCCCAAAGGCATGATTTAGTTCTCATTACAAATGTGGGTGACTGGTAATCTTGTATGCACTTTGCAGATGAGAAAACAGAGCATTTCTTCCTTCCTTCCTTCATTCTCCAGATTTTGTGTTTGCTGTTGTTGTTTGTTTAATGGTTTTTGAGAGAGAATCTTGCTCTGTCACCCAGGCTGGAAGGCAGTGGAATGATCTCAGCTCATTGCAACCTCTGCCTCCCGGGCTCAGGCTCCTGCCTCAGCCTCCCAAGCAGCTGGGACCACAGATGGGTGCCATCATACGCGGCTAATGTTTGTATTTTTTGTAGAGATCGGGCTTCACCATGTTGTCCAGGCTGGTCTCGAACTCCTGGGCTCAAGCGATCTGCCTACCTCAGCCTCCTAAAGTGCTGGGATTACAGGCCCAGACTTTGTGTTTTGAGTGCTGGGTTTCAGGCAGGCAGTCAGCTGGTCCCTGGGCTCAGAGGGTGAGTGGTTTGCCCAAAGCCAGGCAGCCAGAACTTCCCTGTCCCGTATAGTTGCCTCTCACCACATGTAGCTGTTGAGCACTTGAAATGTGCCTGGTCTGGCCGGGCATGGTGGCTCACGCCTGTAATCCCAGCACTTTGGGAGGCCAATGTGGGTGGATCACCTGAGGTCAGGAGTTCAAGACCCGCCTGGCCAACATGGTGAAACTCTGGCCGTACGAAAAATAGAAAAATTAGCCAGGCGTGGTGGCGGGCGCCTGTAATCCCAGGTGAGGCTGAGGCAGGAGAATTTCTTGAACCCGGGAGGTGGAGGTTGTAGCGAGCTGAGATCTCGCCATTGCACTCCAGCGTGGGCAACAAGAATGAAACTCCATCTCAAAAAAAAAGAAAAAAAAAGAAATATGCCTTGTCCTAACTGAGATATGCTCCAATTGTAAAACACACACCAGATCTCACAGTGTCATAGTGTGAAAAAAAGAACGCAAAATATCTCCTTAAGAATTTCAGAATATTGGTCACATGCTGAGATGATAATATTTTAGATAAATAGGGTTATAGGAAATAGAGTGTTAGTTGATTTCGCCTGTGTCCTTTTACTTACTATGGCTACTAGGAAATATAAAATGACTTATGTGGCTTACAGATCTTGGTTGCACGGCACTGGACATGTGGCTGAGGCGAGGATGTCTCCTGTGGATTCTCTTGTGCCATTCTGAGGTTGCTGAGAGGTACCGGTTGTTCCCTCTGAACCAAGAGTGACAGTGTCCAGGTGGGGATTGATGGGTTGGACATGTGAGAAGCAGGGAGGCAGCACGGGGCACCTGGAAGATATAAAAAGTAGAGAGGAGTCACAACCATGTGAATATTTCACATCTCTGACCTGTGCACTTAAAAATGGTGAGGACGGGCCGGGCGTGCTGGCTCACACCTGTTAATCCCAGCACTCTGGGAGGCCGAGGCAGGATTACTAGAGGTCAGGAGTTTGAGACCAGCCTGGCCAACACAGTGAAACCTTGTCTCTACTAAAAATACAAAAATTAGCCAGGCATGGTGGCGGGCACCTGTAGTCCCAGCTACTAGGGAGGCTGAGGTGGGAGGATCACTTGAACCCGGGAGAGGGAGGTTGCAGTGAGCTGAGATCATGCCATTGCACTCCAGCCTGGGTGACAGAGCGAATCACCATCTCAAAAGAAAAAAAAAAAAATGGTGAGGACTGTAACTTTTATGTAGGCGTTTTTACCACAATAATAAAAAAAATTTTTTTTTTTAAATGAACAAAAACTTAAGGAGTCTGTGTCTCGCTATGACTATTGTGTCAAAGCATTTAAAGAATTTTATTTGACCATAGGCAATTGGGCTAAACAAAAATTGATAGAATGTAAGCTAGTCAAAATAAACTTTGTTCCAAGAAAAAAAAAAGTGGAGAGGGAGGTGTGGGTGGGAGTCGGGGTGTGCTGGCAGCAGATCACGAAGGACTTTCAATTTCTCATCGAAGAATCTGGACTTTATTTAGACGATGACCGTAACTCTCCTTAGAAAGAAGACTCTGGGGCCTCGTGCGAGAAGGGGCTGAAAGCCGGGAGGGTGGAGGAGTGCTGGGGGCCTGTCAGGAGGCTGGCCAGAGCAGGGGGGTGGCCAGGAAGGAACCTTCTGGAGGAGACTTGGCAATCCGTTGTAGGGAGGGACAAGGGGGAAGGGGGTGAACCGGTCAGGCAACAGGTGGGGAGAAGGCAGGCCTCAGCGAGGAGGAACGATTGTGAATGTGTGACTTCAGAGAGGCAGGGAGGGAGAGTGGGGTGCAGGCTGCCCACCACGGTCGGGGTGTCCAGCTGGGATTCTCAGCAAGTCCCCCATCATGGCTGGCGAGGGATGGTCATGCATAACCAGCCCATTGTTTTTTGGATGCTGTGGATCTGTTTGCTTTTAGATTATGTAATTTGAGGCTTCCTCTCTGTTGTTGCAGAATTACACTCTGGATGATTAAAAATGGGGCAGAGTTGAAAGAGACTGGGAACAGACAGGGCTACTGCGGAATGGGAGTTTCTGAGGATTTAAGACCATTGGGTGTTCAGGGTTTTTTTTTGCCAATATATTTATCAATTGTGTTTCAGGGCTCAAACAAACATTTTGGGGAATACCAACATGAATCACACACGATCTCAAAAAACTTGTAAACTGGGCCCTTTTGACTCTTTTCCAAACCAAAGAGAAATGATGCTAGCATTACCTGTTTTAACAATACTCATTTCCCCTTAAGATTTCTGAGTTTTGGTACACTGCAAGTGGGCAGCACTCTGGAGGGACTGAGGGTTAATTTTATCCTTGTGGATAATAAATGCATCTTGGACAAAGCAAGAACACATATTTTAACTAAGTTACAGGCTTCTGATAAGAATTCCAGCAATTGCACAAGCCCCACAGTTGTCTGTACAGCCCAGCCATTCTACCTTGCTATCTCAAAATTCTCCGTTTTGCATTCCTCTCTTGCAAGAACCAGTTTCTAGTTTCTCACCAGCAGGATACGTTTCCAGGGTGATTTGCTTACTGAACTGGAGCCCGGGCGCAGAGGATCCCCAGGAAAGAGGCTTCAGAATGCCCCTGGGTGGGCGTGGGAGGGTTTCCCAGATCTGCGTTGGATGCTGACATTGTTTTTTCCTTAGAGTCTTGCTTTTTGCCTTGGCCCAGCACCTGGTTCTGTTAGCATCGCCAAGATCAGTCCTAATGAGCTCTGTTGTTTAAACTGGGGAAGGAAACTTTTTTCCCTCATTTACAAAAAGGCGAATTTTAGCTCAGCAGCAGGAGGGTGGCCAGTGGGCAGCCAGGGGTCAGAGGCAGTTGAGTGCTGCTACATAAATAGCAGCAATTAATGGGCCCCTGTAAAAGACAGGGATATGTGTGTTTGCTGTCTAGCATTGTTTCTCTGCGAATCGGAGCTACACTGAAATTAATTATAAAGCCAGCAAAGGATATTTTCTGCTTTATGTTAAATAAGTATCATCCACACAGGAGCACGTTCCACTTGGATGCATTTACACACATCATTTCTTTGGAAGACGGTGTGAAACCAATTTATGTTCAAAACTCCCCACTGGGTCATGCTAATCACCACAGTTTTCAGCCCTTTTATGCGGAATTCAGGCTTGGGCTGGATCAGGGAGCTCTCAGGCCTTCGTCATTTCCTTCATTGCTTTGGGGGCTTTCCCTTTGCCTACCCTGCCCAAATCATTTCTTCCAGTGCTGTCAATCAGGTTTGAATTTTTATGATGAGATTTACAAAGCGAGCCATTTTGTTTTTACTAATAACCATCATAAAGGTTTCATACAGGTTCTGCTTTGGTTTGCTGGGGCCTGTATGGTAAATAGCACAGACCTGGGGGGCCTTCAACAACAGACATTGATTTTCTCTGACTTCTGCAGGCTGGAAGCCTGAGATCAAGGGATCAGTAGGTTTGGTTTCTCCTGAGGCCTCCTCTCCTTGGCTGACTGAAGGCTGCCTTCCCACTGTGTCTTCACACAGACATCCTCTGTGCTCTCATCCCTGGTGTCTCTCTCTGTATCAAGACACCAGTCCTGTTGGATCAGGGCATGACCCTCATGTCCTCATTTAACCTTATTTCCCTTTATAAAGGCCCTGTTTCCAAATACAGCCATCTTTCTGTATCTGCAGGGATTGGTTTCAGGATCTCCTTCTTTTTTTTTTTTGAGACAGAGTCTCACTCTGTCACTCAGGTTGGAGTACAGTGGCGTGATCTCTGCTCACTGCAACGTCTGCCTTTCGGGTTCAAGTGATTCTCGTGCCTCAGCCTCCCGAGTAGCTGGGATTACAGGCATGTGCCACCACACCTAATTTTTGTATTTTTAGTAGAAACAGAGTTTTGCCATGTTGGCCAGGCTGGTCTCGAACTCCCAACCTCAGGTGATCCGCCCACCTCGGCCTCCCAAAGTGCTGGGCAGGATCTCCTTCTGATACCAGAATCCAAGGATGCTCGAGTTCCTGATAACAAATAGTGTCATATTTGCATATATCCTATACCTATCCTCTTGTATATTTTAAATCATCCCCACCTTACTTAGAATACCTAATGCAGTGCCTACACATCACTTCACTTACGTGGATTCCACTCAGCACTTGGCATGCGGCAAATTCAAGTTTTGCCTATTGGAACTTTGTGAATTATTTTTTCCCCGACATTTCTGATCTGAGGTTGGAACCCATGGAGGGTCAACTATACAGTCACACTGGGGCTAGAGCTGGAATTCTGGGGGAAGGACATGACTTAGCCCATAACAGGTTCTGAAATAGGCACCTGGATGCATTCATTCAAGAAATACTCATTGAGCGCCGCCTGTGTGTGGGGGGTCTGTTCTGGATGCGGTAAGCGTGTCAGTGAGGGACCCTCCCTTCTGGGGCTTCCAGACGTCGGGCAGATTCCAGGCATCGGGCAGATTCCATGCTCACTCCGTTCTGTGGGACTTCAGAGGTGCTAAGTGCTATGGGACAAATAGCCCCGGGGCACATGGGTTGTGAGCTCCAGGTGATGTGGTTATAAATGGGTGAGTCAGGGAAGCTTCTCTGAGAGCTGACATTTCGGCAGGATCTTAGAGGTCGAGGGAGTGCTATGTGGCCAAGGCCCCCACCCCGGGAAGGAACACCTCTGTTTCTGCCGCTGAGGAACAGCGAGGAGGCGGTCAAGCCGAGGGCTGCCTGATGGGAGTGGCACAGGCCGAGGGCTGCCTGATGGGAGTGGCACAGGCCGAGGGCTGCCTGATGGGAGTGGCACAGGTGTCCTCAGGACGTGGTTTCTTTCCTTTGGGAGCCACGGGGAGCCTGGGTGTGTTTTCATGGTCCTCGCTTTTGGGGAGCCTTCCTGTCCCTCTAAATTAGCTGCTTTGGAGAAGGCGACAGCTCAGACAAGTTTGGGAGAGGGATGGAGTGCCCACCAAGGGGACAGCCCAGAATTAGACATTGGCATGTCAGGAATTTTACGGGGGCACATGGGGGCTGGTAGTGAAGAATGAGAGTCCTTCTGTCATGGATTGCCTGCTGTAATGCTGCACCTTTGAGGTCTCCCCGGCACCCCTTCTCCCCATGACCTGTCCTCAACTCTTAGGCACACTTTTAGGAAGCGAGAAACCATTTTCTGCGGCAGGAAAGGCTGGACAGCAAGCAGGGACGACTGCCTACTGCCTTGGGCTCAGCATGGATCCTCAATTTCTGTCTCTGTTGGGACTTTCCACAGCGGCTCCGTCTCCTCATACCTACTTTTTAGCATTGGCACTCGGCGTCAGTTGTCCAGCTGCTGTCCACCCCAAAGTGGAATCTGGAAGGCACACCTGGGATCGGGACTGGCCATGGTCATGCATCCGTCCTTCCCCGCCGTCCCTCCCTCCCCATCTTCTTTCCAGGTCCATGCTGCCCCTGTTGTTGTCCAGGGCATGCTGCTGGAGCTCCTTCCAGGTTCCTGATGTGGTGCTGGACACTGGACACACCAGGTTCAGTCACTTTTGAAATGGCCGAGGGTTTGGTGCCCGGAAGGGGGTTCTGGAAGTGTTCTAGGAAAAGAATGGGCCTGGCCTTGAAAAAGGTGAGAAGGAGCCAAAAGGGCTAATCCCAGCAGGGGTCTGGAGGTGGGAGAATTTCATGTGGTGACTAAGGAAACCCTACTGTAGCCTAGTGAGTTATGGAGAAAAATAGGGTTAGGAGATTGTGAATGCCTCGGTCGGGGGAGGAGAGGGGTAGAGTTGTAATTAGGCTGGTTGGGGAAGTCTCTCTGAGAAGGGGACATTTCTCTTTTTTTTGTTCAAGATAGCCCCTCACTCTGTCTCCCAGGCTGGAGTGCAGTGGTGTGATCACGGCTCACTGCAGCGTCAACCTCCCAGGGTCAAGCCGTTTTCCCACGTCAGCCTCTCAGGGAGCTGGGAACACAGGCCTGCACCACCATGCCTGGCTAAGTTTTTGTATTTGTTTGGTAAAGACGGGGTTTCACCGTGTGGCCCAGGCTGGTTTGGAACTCCTGGGCTCAAGCCATCTGCCTGGGGGACATTTCTCACGCAGAGGTCTGTGAACTCTGCATCATGATCGCACACTAGCTGAAACTGTGTTCACAGATAGCACCCACATTTGATTTAAATGATTTTAATGTTTGAAGGGAAGGCATTGGTCTACCTACATTGTAACTGGGAAATCTGAGGGCTTCAATGGTGGGACTTCTCAAGGCAGTAGTAGAGATGACCAAGAACTTATACTGACTTCCTGTAGTGTCCTGGCGGGATCTTCCACATGTGCATTCATTTATTCATTGATTCCCTCTTTCCCTTGCTCCCGTGAGCCCAACCCTGTGCTAGGTGCTGGGAGGTCAGACACCATTCCTGCTTTCATGGAAAGTACGGTGGAGGGTATCATAGCAGCGAAGTGTGTGTGTGCTGGGAGTGACAGCTGGGGAGGCCCAGAGTGACCCCAGCCAGTCTGGATGGGGAAGCAAACTGTAACCTGAGGCCAGTGGCGGGTGGGAACTGGGGTTGACCTGACCAAAAGTGTGTGGGAGGGAATTCCAGGCCGGGCTGGGTGGGGGTGGGAGACAGGAGGCAGAGAGATTAGCAGGGAGGCCCAACTCTGCCAGAGGGATGACGGCTGCAGCAGGGGAGGGAGATTGTCCAAGGTGGAGGTGACAGACTCTTGGTGATGAATGAGGTGTGGGAATAGGGGCGGGATGGCTGGAGGAGGATGTTACAGTAGGGCCACCTGTGGATGGTGGTGCTGTAGGCTGAGCTGGGAGCCCCAGAGAGGAGTTGGGGGAGGGGGAGGTGACAGGCTCGGAGGCTTACAGAGTATCCAGGTGCGGATGGCCAGAGGCATGTCAGAGCTGAGGAAGAGGTGTGAGCAGGACAAGCATTAGCACTCATGGGCAGATGGACAGTCATGAGCGTGCTGGAAGTGGAGGGGTGGACGCATGCCTCTCCAGCAGAGGAAGACCTGGGACAGAACCTTAGGGAGGCTACAGGGGGAGAAGCAGGAGGTGTGGGACCTGGGAGGGCAAGGGGACTATGAGAGGTCAGCAGGGAGGGTGGCCTCTGGGTACCAGGGACCCTGGTGAGACAGTCAGAGGGAGTGGTGGGAGTGCCAATCCGGGGCAGGGGCTGTCTGGCTTCCGTGTCTACCCACTCCTCTGAACCAAACACGCAGAGCCTACTGACCACCACTTATTGAGGACTCTGATGGATGTTCTTAGAGCCAGGGTTTGCAGCTTCAGAGCCTGCGTGCCCAGCTGCTGTTGCTGTGACATCTCCAGACTGGGGAAGGCAGGAGGAGGGTGGAAGAGGAACTATAAGACCTGGCCCTAGGCTGGGTGCCGTGGCTCACGCCTGTAATCCCAGCACTTTGGGAGGCTGAGGCAGGCGGATCATCTGCGATCGGGAGTTCAAGACCAGCCTGACCACCATGGAGAAACCCCATCTCTACTAAAAATACAAAATTAGCCGGGTGTGGTGGCTCATGCCTGTAATCCCAGCCACTCGGGAGGCTGAGGCAGGAGAATCGCTTGAACCCAGGAGGCGGAGGTTGCAGTGAGCTGAGATCTTGCCACTGCACTCCAGCCTGGGCAACAAGAGTGAAACTCTGTCTCAAAACAAAACAAAACAAAACAAAACAAAACAAAACAAAACGACCTGGCCCTAGTCGTCAGTAAATGAACGCTAGCCCTTTGTTCTTACATTTTTACTCTTCCGCAGGGAATCCTGTAGAACTGTAGGATGCTCAGATGGTCTATTAGTCTGCTCAGGCTGCCATAACAAAATATCATGGACTAGGTGGCTTAAAACAACAGAAATTCATGTTTCACAGTCCTGGAGTCTGAAAGTCCGAGTTTAAGGTGCCAGTGGGGTTGGTTTCTCCCAAGGCTCTCGCCTTGGCTTCTAGATGACTGCCTTCTCTCTGTGTCCTCACATGGCCTTTCTGTGCAGGCTCAGAGATAGAGTTCTGGTGTCTCTTCCCCTTCTAATAAGGACATCAGTCCTATTGGATTAGAGCCCACTCTAATGACCTCATTTAATGTTAATAACCTCTTTAAAGTCTCTCTCTCTTCAGTCGTATTGGGGGTTAGTGCTTCAACATACACAATTCAGTCTATTGCAGATGGCAGTCTTGAACCATTACAAAGAATCTGAATTATCCTCCCCGCCTCCACAAATACACCTAAAGATCCATGACTCTTTTGTAGTACAGGTTAATTATCCCTTCTCTGCTTGGGACCAGATGTGTTTTAGATTAGGGATTTTTTTTTTTTTTTTTATGTTTGCTTTGTACCCAGTGGAGCACCCTTAATTCCAAATACTCCAGTGGGCATTTTCTATAGGTGTCATGTTGATGCTTAACAAGTTTCAGATTCTGGAACATGTTGGATTTTGGGTCTTCAGGTTAGAGATTAGGGATGTTCAACCTGCACACACTTATACCTAGAAGACTGGCAGGTATATTTTAGGTGCTTAATAAATGTTTATTGAAGAAAGAAAGATTCATTTGAGTTTAGCATACAGTATTCATTAAGAAACCAAAGTGTTCTGGGAAGAAAGCTTTTTGGGGGATAATTTCCATGTGAAAAGAAAACTCAGTTGATCAGGGCTTCCCATTTCCTATGCATTTTGATTATTTAAAACATGGTGTAAAAGTGCTTTGATTAAGGAAAGGCTATGAACTTTCTAAAACATAGCACATTGTATAATGTGTAAAACACGTGTGTATATTTCTGCGATATTAAAACGGGGTCTCTTTGATCAGTATTTTTTTCCTTCCTCTCAGTCGTACAGAAGATCCATTTTACATCTGACTTCTCATTTTGGAGATTGGATACATCAATACTTGATGTGTTTCAGAGTAATGAATTTTAAAGGCAGTGAAGGGTGATACAGGAGGAAGGGATGAATTTAAAATCCTGTTAACTCTGATCCTATGTAGACAGTCTCAGCTAAGTCAATATTTAAAGAAGATGAGAGACACGCCTGATAGGAAGTCATTGCGTTGGGATTTAAAAGCAACTCTATTCCAGAGAGTTCAAAACACTGAGATACAGTTCAGCCTTCTTTTTTAATATGCTGAAACCACCGGTCAAGGAAATGCACATTTTTTTTCCCTTAGCTGAACTGAGCTTGAATGTTTTTTTACCCTCTCTACGGGTTGATTCATTGAAAGTAAATTGGTAGTGATAATAACAGCGTCAATTTAAGGAGCACTTCGTAAGTGCCACACACTGTGCTAAGTGCTTTCTTTATGTCCATTATCTTAGAGACCTATTGGTTGATGGAAGTGTGTGTCATTACTGGGTACATTACTGGGCCTGGGTCATTTTGTGCATCCCTTATTCTAAGTAAAATTCTACATTGGTTTTTTTTCTCCTAATGCCTAACAGAGGCCGTCAAGCATGAATTCCTTGACGGTTAGCAAAGGACCCCTCTTCTGATGGATTGGGATCCACACACATGGCCTCTTCCTCCTGTCCTGTGTTGAGGAGAGCAGTGCTTCCCCTTTCGTGCAGGGCCAACTCTTCCTCCTCTTCTTCTCCTTCTTTAAGGTTTCCTCTCTCTTTCTTTTCATTTCTCTCTCTCTCTTTTTTTTTGAGATGGAGTCTCGCTCTGTCACCCAGGCTGGAGTGCAGTGGAGCTTTCTTGGCTCACTGCAGGCTGTGTCTCCCAGGTTCAAGTGATTCTCCTGCCTCAGCCTCCCAAGTAGCTGGGACTACAGGTGTGCATCACCAGGCCCAGCTAATTTTTGTATTTTCAGTAAAGATGGGGTTTCACCAGGGGTTTGGCCAGGCTGGTCTCGAACTCCTAACTTCAAGTGATCCGCCTGCCTCAGCCTCCCAAAGTGCTGGGGTGACGGGTGTGAGCCACCACACCTGGGTGGATTTCCTCTCTTTCTGTCTCTCCTGAATCTTGTATTTCTTTATCTCTGTAGCTGCTGCTAGTGAATTTTTGGCCTTGAGGGATTTCCATTGGTTTCTTACAAGCTTAGCTGTTTATTTAAAAGTGGTTTGCTGATTTTATCCATCATCATCAATTGGTGGTGTTTGTTTGTCAGGGAAGGAGGAGGGTGGAGTTACCATGTTGTGAGAAATGCTTTCTGTTTTTCCTTTTTCTGAGACAGGGTCTCACTGTGTCGCCTAGGCTTGAGTGCAGTGGTGAGATCATAGCTCACTGCAGCCTGGAACTCCCGGACTCAAGCGATCACACACCTCAGCCTCCTGAGCAGCTGGGACTACAGGCACGAGCCACCATGCCTGGTTAATTTTTGTGAGATGAGGTTTCGCCATGTTGCACAAGCTGCTATTTCTTAATTAATAAAAGAAGTTGATGAATAATCTCTTTCAACTGTCATATATTGGAACTGTGCTGTTTTCTTTCTACTAATTTTCCACCACTGCAGGACTTTGCTACTAATCTTGGAAATATGGGGGAAATCTTTGGAAAACTGATTCCTTTGTAAAATTTTGAAAAGCCTTGCAACTTGGATCTGTTGATGAGCCTTGGTTTTAGTGATCTTTGACAGAAAGTTGTTTTTCTTGTGCTCGTGATGACATCCAGGCTTAGATACCCTCCTGAAACTCCCATTCCCAAACGCACGCACGCACACACGCACGCAACCACGCACGCACGCACGCACACACGCACGCACACACACACCCTGGACTGAATTGGGAGTTCTCCGGTGGCATTGGCTGGGGGGCTCATCCTTAAGTAAATCGGTGAACCTGCAGCGTTGGTAAGAGCCATTGATTGGTGTGGTGCTATCACTCCTGTTGCCTGGAACATGCTAAACCTGCTTATTTTACTGCCATTTGATAGCAGAGATTTAATTTCACTCTGTAAAACCCTCCTGACTCAAGCAGTTTATTTTGCAGCTAGAGATCCATCATTGCGTTGGGCTTTACCCAGTTAGAGTCAGTGTTAGCTTTGTTTTGCCTGCAAACCTCTGATTACTGTCAAATTGAATTAGATGTCTCCCTTTGCTGATCACTGATTGACTTTTCCTTAATTTCCCATTCATTTTTTCCCCATTTCAGTTGTTATAGATGAAGTCGATTAAATGGTTTTGTGTAATCAAGAATGGCATTCCATTTCAGTATGATCAACACGGAGCTTGTAAGTCAGGGGGTGGATGAAAACAAGCTGGTAATGAGCTGGCATTTGAAAATCGAGAGGAAGCTTAATAGGAAACCTTCTCCCAGGTGAGGTAGCTTAAGGGCTCAGGGTTTTCAGGGAGGGACCGTTGACTGGCAGAACTCGGGAATCAAGGTGTCAGATGAGGGTAGGGCACACACCAGGGATGTTAGTTTCCTGCTGCTGCTGTAACAAATGACCACAAACTTGGTGGCTTAAAACAACAGAAAGTGATTCCCTCACAGTCTGGAGGCTGGAAGTTCAAAATCAGTCTCATTGGAGATCAAGGTGTCAGTAAGGCCATGCTTCCTTCAGGGGAGACTTGGACTTGGCTTGTCCCAGCCCCTGGTGGCTGCTGGCATCTCCTGGGCTTTTGACCACGTTATTCTCTTGTCTCCATCTTCACTTTGCTTTCTTCTCTGCTTGTCTGTCTATCTGATCCTCTTCATCATGTATGCAGAGTCCCATCCCCCTAAAGATGACATTTTCAGGTTCCAGGGATTAGGATGTGGGCCTATCTTTGGGAGGCCATTGTTCGACTTACCACACTGGGCCTGCTTCACAGAAGGTATTGGTACAACGCCCCATGGCCTGGGCTGGACGGAGTGGTCCGAGGACGAGGGGCTGGGTGGACGGGTACGAGGATGAGGGGCTGTGCTGAGTGGTATGAGGACGAGGGGCTGGACTGAGTGGTATGAGGACGAGGGGCTGTGCTGAGTGGTACGAGGACGAGGGGCTAGACTGAGGGGGATGAGGACAAGGGGCTGGGCTGAGGGGCACGAGGACGAGGGGCTGGACTGAGGGGGATGAGGACGAGGGGCTGTGCTGAGTGGTATGAGGACGAGGGGCTGGACTGAGGGGACGAGGACGAGCGGCTGGACTGAGTGGTACGAGGACGAGGGGCTGTGCTGAGGGGACGAGGACGAGCGGCTGTGCTGAGGGGACGAGGACGAGCGGCTGTGCTGAGTGGTATGAGGACGAGCGGCTGTGCTGAGTGGTACGAGGACGAGCGGCTGTGCTGAGGGGACGAGGGGCTGGACTGAGGGGACGAGGACGAGCGGCTGTGCTGAGGGGACGAGGGGCTGGACTGAGTGGTACGAGGACGAGCGGCTGGGCGGGGTTTTCGGGGGTGTTTTCCCAGCACCACAGATCATCTCATTGCCTTGTCCTTTCACCTTCAGGAAAGGGAGGAGGGTGGGCTAGAGAAGGAGCAAGAAGTGAGAGAGTGGGGAGAAGTGCTTGGAAATACTGCATTTGTGCAGAAGTCGGAAGGTAGGGGAAGAACTGCCCAAAGAAAAGCCTAGCGTGCACCCCTAAGCCTGGCTGTGCGGCTATGATAATGAGGCCCAGACTCATGGAAAGAGCCACCTGGGCTGTTCTTTCTGTTCAGAGGGGTCTGCAGCATAGACACTTGCTACCCAGTTACGGAGCTTCATAGGGTCCTACCTTGACATAGCCCATGGAGGTGCAAAACCCTGATATGGGCTGGTTCAGCCCTGGGAGTGGAGCCTGAGAGTGAGTTTGTGAAGATTCTGCTCTCTGTGGGTCTCATGGACGTGGGGGAGCAGAGGGGACGGTGGAGTCAACAAGGAATTGTCAGAGGCTCCTGGACTACATTGAAGGGCTATAGTGAGGAGGAGAGAGAGGCTGCTGGTGAACGCTGGGGTCATTCCCCACTGCCAAGAGGGTCTCTCCATGCCTGGAAATGCATCCCAAAGGGCAGCATCAGATAGATTCCTTTCTTACGTTTTCAGGGAAGCTATTCGTTTCTTGTGGCTGCTTTAATGAATTACCACTCTGGTGGCTTAAAGTAACAAATTGATTCTCTCACAGTTCTGGAGGCCAGAAATCTTAAAACAGTATTGGCAGAGCCGTGCTATCTCCGGAGCCTCTAGGGGAGGATCCTTCCCTGCCTCTTCCGTCTTCCAGTGGCAGCCAACATTCCTTGGCTTGTGGCCCCGTCACCCCAGTGTCTGCCTCCTTCCTCCTGTGGCTGCCCCCTCTGCTTATCTGCGTGAAAGCTCCTTCTTTCTCTATTTTATGAGGACACTTATGAGGACATTTAGGGCCTACTCAGGTAATCTAGGTTAATCTCATCTCAGAATTCTTCACTTAATCACCTCTGCAAAGATCCTTTTTCCAAATAAAGTCACATGATCCAGAGATTAGGCCATTATTCAACCTGGTACAGGCAATTAAAGAGCTAATAAGGTATCTTAACAATAATCGTATACTCTGTTAAAAAGGCAGATTGTATTACTGCTGGGCTTTTAGACTTGTTTGTTCACAGTACTTTTAAGAATTTCATTGCCAGAGGGTGTAATTTTTAAAATACTGCAACACAGAGTTGAGCAAAGACAATGCCTAATTGTACTTTTCAGCATTCCTTTTTCTCCAGCTCCCCAAGAGGACGGATATGAAATATGTGTGTGTCTATGTGTTTTTGGAGGCTAACAGTTTACAAAGCTGTTAGTTTAGCATCCCTTGAACTACCTGGGGCCAGGCACAGCCAGCGTGTACCTTTACCTCCTGTGGACTGAGAGCATCGGCCTGAGTTGACTTGGGGTAGTGCAGGCCCATGCTGTGAGGTGTGGATGGCAAGGGGTCTTCTAGCCTGTCTGGTCCCCTTGGGGGCTGATTGACTCTTTGTTACTCACATCTTTGGATTAAGGGCCTGAACCTCCCTATTAAAATGAGACTCTGGGCTGGACATGGTGGCTTATGCTTATAATCCCAGTACTTTGGGAGGCTGAGGTGGGTGGATCACTTGAGACCAGGAGTTCGAGACCAGCCTGGCCAACATGGCCAAACCCTGTCTCTACTAAAAATACAAAAATCAGCTGAGTGTGGTGGTGGGCGCCTGTAATCCCAGTTACTCAGGAGGCTGAGGCAGGAGAATTGCTTGAACCTGGGAGACAGAGGTTGCAGGGAGCCAAGATTGTGCCACTGCACTCCAGCCTGGGTCACAGAGCGAGACTCCATCTCAAAAAAAAAAAAAAAGACATTGCTGTATAGAGGAGATAATAGATTATGCTGTTTACATCCATCTTTGTTTGGTGATTCCATTGTTTAGTCACTATTAGTCACTTGCTGTTTATAAAGTGCTGTGTGTGGTAGAGGGGGATCTTACCACAGAGGCTGATGTGTAAGGACATAGGGAAGGAAGGTGTAGGGGAATCTCTGGAAGGGCGGTTAGCCTCTGGAGGACCTGGGGTTGGGGGCTTGAGTGGGGAAAGGGGGTGGCTGGAGTACCTGGAGAGTGACAGAATGCAGGTCCCAGGAAGTGGCGAGACATCCCAGGAGGGAGATCTGGGAGGAGTTGGGGCTGGGTGGTGGTGGGGCTGATGGAGAAGATGCTTGGGTGCTCCCATAGGCAGCAGTGAGACGTCAAGAGCTTCTGCAAGAAATCAAGAGTTCCAGACCCGCTGATTTGGAGGCAGAGTGTAGAGTGAATTCAAGAGGCCGGGAGGAGCCTCAGGAAGAGGTGACATCCGTGCCTTAGTCCACGCTCGGGGCGGCCAGACTTTTATTGATTCGGTCACTATTTAAAAAAGTTTGCCTTTAGTTTGGACTTTTTCCCCTTTTTTATTTTCTTTTTGTTTTTTAAGGTTTTCTTCAGCGTTATTGAGGTTAAAGACAGATAACTGCATGTATGTCCAGTGTGCAGGGTGGGGCTTCAGTGAATAAACACGTTGTGAAATGGTTACCACGGTCAAGCTAATGGACACGTCCATTGCCCCACAGGGTTATCATTTGTGCGTGTGTGTTGAGAACATTAAAACTTTCTCTCTTAGCAGTTTTCTTTCTTTCTTTTTTTGAGATGGAGTTTTGTTCTTGTTGTCCAGGCTGGAGTGTAATGGCGCGATCTCAGCTCACTACAACCTCTACCTCCTGGGTTCAAGCGATTCTCCTGCCTCAGCCTCCTGAGTAGCTGGGATTACAGGTGTCATTCACCACGCCCAGCTAATTTTTGTATTTTTAGTAGAGACAGGTTTTCAACATGTTGGCCAGGCTGGTCTCGAACTCCTGACCTCAAGTGATTCACCCACCTTGGCCTCCCGAAGTGCTGGGATTACAGGTGTGAGCCACCACGCCCGGCCCCTTAGCAGTTTTCAAGTGTGCAATACATTGTTGTTACACCTGGTCACCACACTGTACATTAGATCTCAGACTTTTGTTTTCTTCTTTATTGTGAACTATGTCCACAAAATAATATTTGAGCCCCGCACTGAAAACATGTATTCATCTGTATTTATTTACTTATTATTTATTTCTATACTTGTACCTCTGTGTATGGCATATTATATATAATGCATATTGAGTGCATTGTGAAACAGGTACAAAATGTAATTACAAAAAAGAGAAATAACAAGAAATGGAAGGTCCACTGTCTTCATCCTGCACCCGGAGGCTCCACAGCTGTGTACGAAGGTGTTCCTGTGGTGCTCGAGTCTCAGTTCATGAGGGGCGTCTGGGCGCTGGGGGCAGTGGTTGGAATGAACCAGATGGGTGGTGTAGGGGAACAGAGAGGAAGGACAGGTGGCGAGGCAGCTGGCAGAAGACATTGACATCATGTGTTGATGTCAGTGGCTGATCACATTAGAGAGGGGAGTGAAGACCAAAGAAAGAACAGGGCAGCCGGGCGTGGTGACTCACACCTTTGACACCAGTGCTTTGGGAGGCTGACGGGGAGAATCACTGGAGGCCAGGAGTTCAAGACCAGCCTGGGCAACATGGGGCGATCTGTCTCTACAAAAAGAAAAAAATGAGCCAGCCATGTTGGTGTGTGCTTATAGTCCCAGCTCCTGGGAGGCTGAGGTGGGAGGATCACTTAAGCCCAGGAGGTTGAGGCTTCTGTGAGCCACCATTGCACCATGTACTCCAGTCTGGGCAACAGAGAGACTCTGTCAAGAAAGAAAGAAAGAGAAAAAGAGAGAGAGAATAAGAAAGAAAGGAAGGAAGGAATGAGGAAGGGGAGGGAGGGAGGAAGGGGAGGGAGAGAGGAAGGAAGGAAGAAAGGAAGGAAGGAAGGAAGGAAGGAAGGAAGGAAGGAGGGAAGGAAGGAAGGAAGGAAGGAAAAGGGTGAATACAATGGAGAGGTGACTTCCCCTAAAGGAAAGAGAACTGGGGACAGATGCGGATTTGGGTGGAAAAGACAATCTTCCCTTCCCTCTGTCCCTCCATCCTTCCTTCTGTTCTTCCCTCCCTCCCACCCTACGTCTTACGACAAGTTGGTTGTGGGGAAGTGACGCAGGAGGAGCTTCCTGGGGTCATAAAATGTGCTCCTGAATAACTACAAAGGTTGGGTCCTGACGGTGTGGGTTCTCTGTGAGTTTCCCGGGGAGGTAATTCATCAAAGGAAGGAGGCTTGAGGGCCTGTGCAGGGCAGAGAGAGGGTGGAGCAAGGCTAGGGGTGCTGCATCTTTGGGCAGAGTCCCCAACCATGCCCCAGAACTAAGATTGCGGGCTGATTTAGCTGTTTCTGAAGTGATTGGGGTCCTCAGACCTGGAGGGAGATGATGGTGAGTCCTGAAGGGGAGTGAGACGAGCCCTTTGCTGGAAGAGACATTGTTGTTTCATCTTCCCATCCTGCAGAAATATAAATTTGACATTAATCCTGCACTGTGCCTTCCAGACAGCCATTCAGGTTTTCTTAGGTAAATTTCATTGTCTTCCTTAATCACTGGACCTTTTGATTTTTCCTAATGTTATACCTACGTGTGCGTGTGTGTGTGTGTGTGTGTGTGTGTGTGTGTATGGTATATGCATAAGTATAAATGTGTATTATATATTTTCTGTTGATGCTGGTTTAGGTAAGTGTTTCTCCTCTGCAGAGAAATAGCTAACATTTTTCTTGGGTTCCTGTGCGTAGCCAAGGAATCACTATTGTCTGTAATGTCTGTAAGAACAGGCATGTTCTTGTTTTCTCCTTAGGTGGCCATAAAAGTCATCGATAAGAAGAGAGCCAAAAAGGACACCTATGTCACCAAAAACCTGCGGCGAGAGGGTCAGATCCAGCAGATGATCCGCCATCCCAATATCACTCAGCTCCTTGATATTTTAGAGACGGAAAACAGCTACTACCTGGTCATGGAGCTGTGCCCTGGGGGCAACCTGATGCACAAGATCTATGAGAAGAAGCGGCTGGAGGAGTCCGAAGCCCGCAGATACATCCGGCAGCTCATCTCCGCTGTAGAGCACCTGCACCGGGCTGGGGTGGTCCACAGGTAAGGGCCAGGCCACGCTGATGATCACTGACTGTGAGGTCCACAGATGGCACTGGGCTTCGGCACCCTCTCAGCCTCTGAGAAAGGCTGAGCAATTGCAGCCTGTTTTACAATTTTTCTTTATTTTTATTTTATTTTATTTGTTAATTTTTTTGAGACGGAGTTTTGTTCTTGTTGCTCAGGCTGGAGTACAATGGCACAGTCACGGCTCACTGCAACCTCCACCTTGTGGGTTCAAGCAATTCTCCTCCCTCAGCCTCTCCAGTACCTGGGATTACAGGCACCTGCCACCACACCTGGTTAATGTTTTTGTAGTTTTAGTAGAGACAGGGTTTCACCATGTTGGCCAGGCTGGGAATTTTTCTGTATTTTTATTCCATGGAATTGTTTTGTGAATTGGGTTAATGCCAGTGTGAGGGTTAAAAGAGTAGAATCTGAAGCCAGAGTGACTGGGCTTGCAACCTGGCTCTGCCCTGTAATAGTTATGTGACCTTGGGCAAGTTACTAACCTCTCTGAGCCTCAGTCTTTTAATCTGTAAAATGCGAATAATAGTAACACTTCTCTCTCAGTTGGAGTAAGGGTCAATGAGTTAATACATGGGAAGAGCTTAGGACAGCGTTTGGTACCTAGTAGGCATCAGGTGTTAGCTGCTTTTCTTCTTGTTTGCATAGTCCTGAGACCAGTTGTTTAGGTGCCTGAAAGAGCCAGTGTTAGGATGGCATGAGATTAGTGCAAGGTATGATGGTGCTTTCATTGTCTTTGCTTTACATATGGGAGCCACTCAATAGCTGTTTTATTCAATGAAATTGAATCACCATTCGAATTTTGAACTTGCCCTTGAAATCAAGGAGTGTTTTCCACAAACCAAACCAGTCTTGCAAATAATTATGAAAATCAAGCTTGCTTTTAATAGCTTGTTGCTTCCTAGGAAGGGGCTCTACAAAGAAAGTGAATGGAAGCAGCATTCTTAGCAGTGTTGCTGTTGGTGGTGGTGGGTGCCTGCTTTTAGTATGGTATGAAAATAAGATCAAATGAATTTAAAGAAATAAAAGCTCCCTCTTTTCCTCCAAGGGAGTGTTGACGTCACCAACAAATGCATGGTTTTTCCTTTGTGAAATTATGATCAATAATTACTCTGGGTTATTGAGGACAACCAGAAATCTTTTTTTTTTTGTTTTGTTTTGAGACCGAGTCTCACTTTGTCGCCTAGGCTGGAGTGCAATGGCGCAGTCTTGGCTCACTGCAACTGCCGCTTCCCAGGTTCAAGACATTCTCCTGCCTCAGCCTCCCAAGTAGCTGGGATTATTACAAGTGCCCACCACCATGCCTGGCCAGTTTTTGTATTTTGAATACAGAGTTTCGCTATGTTGGTCAGGCTGGTCTCAAACTCCTGACCTCAGGTGATCCACCCGCCTTGGCCTCCCTCCAAAGTGCTGGGATTATTGGTGTGAGCCACCGCGCCTGGCCTAGAAATTTTTTTTTTTTTTTTTTTGGAGACGGAGTTTCACTGTTGTTGCCCAGGCCAGAGTGCAATGGTGCGATCTCGGCTCACCGCAACCTCCGCCTCCCAGGTTCAAGCGATTCTCCTGCATCACCCTCCCTAGTAGCTGGGATTATAGGCATGAGCCACTACGCCCGGCTGATTTTGTGTTTTTAGTAGAGACGGGGTTTCTCCATGTTGGTCAGGCTGGTCTCGAACTCCTGACCTCAGGTGATCCGCTCTCCTCGGCCTCCCAAAGTGCTGGGATTACAGGCGTGAACCACCGCACCTGGCCTAGAAATCATTTTTAATTGGTGCTTACTTTAAAAAGCAAGATTGAAGCATGACTTATTTATGTGTGTATATATGTAAACATGCACACGTGTGTGCACGTGTATGTTAAAATATTTTTAAATTAATACATTTATGTACTATTAAAGTCACCATTTACAAGTGTATAATCTAGTGTTTTTTAGTGTATTCACAGAGTTGTGCAACCATCACCACCTTCTAATTTTAGAATATTTTTATTACCCCCCCAAAAGAAACCCTGTACCCATTAGCAGTCACTCCCCATTTGCCTCTTCCCTAGCCCTGGCAACTACTAATTTACTTTCTGTGTCTATGGATTTGCCTATTCTGGCCATTTCATATAAATGGAATTATATAATATATAGTCTTTTGTGATTGATTTCTTTCATACAGCGTTATGTTTTTCAGGTTTGTCTAAGTTATAGCATGTGTCAGTGTCTCCTTCCTTTTTATGACTGCATAATACTCCGTGTATGGATATACCACAGCTGGCTGATCCGTTTGAGTTGTTCCCACACTTTGGCTAGTAATACTGCTATGAGCGCTGTTTTACTTCTCAGAAAACTCCACTCTTAGGAGTGGAATTGCTGGGTCATATGTCAACTTTCTTTATCCTTTTGAGGAAACACATATTTTTAAAAAATTCAACATTTAATGGTAAATCTAATTTTAATTTTAATAATGATAATCGAGTTCTATCTGTTTGAAAGCCATTTTCTTTCTTTCTGTTTTTTGTTTTGTTTTGTTTTTTTTGGTTTTCGAGATGGAGTCTTGCTCTGTCACCCAGGCTGGAGTGCAATGGTGCAATCTCGGCTCACTGCAACTTCCGCCTCCCAGGTTCAAGAGATTCTCCTGCCTCAGCCTCCCGAGTAGCTAGGATTATAGGCACATGCCACCATGCCCAGCTATTTTTGTATTTTTAGTAGAGATGGGCTTTTGCCATGTTGCCCAGGCTGGTCTCAAACTCCTGACCTCAAATGATCCACCCTCCTCGACCACACCCCAAGTGCTGGGATTACAGATGTGAGCCACTGTGCCCAGCCATGAAAGCCGTTTATTTTCTGATCATTGACAAAAGCAGCTCCAGGCCTTTACTTAATAGAACTTAGACTTCCAAGGTGGAGAGAGCTGTTACCTTACTAATGGGATTGGTGCCGTGGGATGCTCTGCCCTCTCATGGCTAAACCCAGGGGAGGTCCATTGTCCAGGCCTTTTCTAGAGCCAGCCTTGGGTAGGCACCATTCAGGCCAATCATTTCCTCCTCACTGAGGTGAGAGCACCTCTTCACATACGTATTCTTAGTCATGCGTGTTGTCATGAGATCACACTTCATTAGAACTCTTTGGGCTTAGATTAGCAAGGAAGAGAACATTCAGGAATGGTAAGTGAATCATGCTATTTTTGGCTCTTCCCAACAATACCCTTGGGTAGCCTGAGGTGTCATAGCTCTGCCGTTATTAGGAAAATGATAGTCGTAAGTGTGCCTGGCTCCGTCTTCGTTTATTAAGATGACAAAGGCAGAAATCTCACAAGTGAATCAGCTTGGATTACCGACCCCGCAGGTCACAGTGGAAAACAGAACGAGGGACTGCGAGCGGCAGAGCTTTTTGTGGTACTCAGGGTGTTTTCTCCAAGGATTTTGTGCTGTCAAAAATACGATGAGCACTGAGCTTCTCAGGATTGTGAGAACAACAAAGAAAACCAAGTGGAAGCTGCGCCTCGCACACTGGCCTCTCCTGCAGGAAATTCTCAACAGCCCTTTTAAAGTAATTTTAACAAAATCCAATCCCTCTCCGCGCAATTACTGTCAGAATGTCAAAGCAATGAATTTAATAATGTTTTGATAGCAAAGATGGTATACTTTTTCTTTCTCTGATCTCCAGCTTTTTCTACTTTTGCCTCTCTCTCCTCAGGAATATATTTATAATCCAATAATGGCAAGGGCTCAGATCTTTTAAAGTTAGAGAAGACTGGAAATGCACGGATGATTTAGGAAGATGTTTTCACGTTTCCCTCTAAAAATCATGTTAATGTGTGTCACCGCACATGGACATAGGTGATTAGGTGGTTGAGACCTCACATTAAAATGCTTGTTTAGAATATATTCATAGTGGCTTTAACGGAATGTCTTGACTTTCAAAGACTCTATACCACTAATTTTGGGTGTTCGTATTTCAACTGACCACTGGTATGTTCTTTACTGGAGCCCTTTCTCATAAAGAATTTTCTCTTTTATGCTGCAAAGGTGGAATGAATTTCATAAATTATTTTGAGGTTAGATTTTTCAAATGAATAAGAGACTACTATTGCATTTCAGAGAGGCCGTGGAGTCCCTGGTGGGAAGATTTCTGAGTAAATATATTGGATCATGCAAAAGGATTCAGGATGAATTTTTTTGTGGCTATATGTGTACTATGATTTTAGGGGCTTTTGGGTGTGTGTGTGTGTGTGTGTGTGTGTGTGTGTGTGTTAGGGGATGCTTTAAAAATGCAGTTCCTGATTAAGCTGATATTATGTTGTTATGTCATAATCAACTTAATGCTAGCAGAGCCCTCATTTCCTGCGGCATTAAATCGAAATAATTATTTATCTTTCCAGAAGTATTTAAACATCATTTAAAAGAAACAATAAATATGACAAGTAGGTTTTTTTTTGTTTGTTTGTTTTTTCAAAGGAAGCTAAGCATGTATAAAGCAGATTCGCTTTGCTGGCAGAGAACTTCCTATTAGACAAGACTTGCCACAGCCTCTGTGTCTAGGGCTGTTGTTCATTTTTACAAAGGTAGAGTGTGGTCTAACTTCTTCATTATTCTATTTTAGAATTGTCTAAGCTTCTCTAAAATATAACAGGTCGCTTTTCCTTCCCCTAAACGTGCTCACCCAGCAGGATGCCAAAATCTGATGATTTGCCTATTGTATATAGAGCATCAACTCTTAACATGAATCACCTAGAACGCCGATTCTGCTGAGAGGCTAATTTGAGATTCATGTGTTCATTCAAAATTACAAAGTCCAATCAAACTATATAGATAAAACACAACTGGATAATACAATACCACCATCCCTAAGCAGGAAGAGAAAAGCCATGGGGCTGCAGGACCAGGAGAAAGAGACACATGATCAAAGGGAGCCGGAGCCTGAGCTCGGATGTGTGTCAACACCATGGCTCCCAGGGCCATGACCTTATCCGTTCATCAATATGGAGAAAAGGGCTCTCTGCGCCTAAGAGGAAGGAGTGGAAGACAGGAGGCCCTTCTTTGTTCTTTTTGGCCTGACAAGAAGCAGGCCCAACCTGTGCTGGTTGGGGGGTTAAGAAGTCTGTTAAGGCCGGGCGCGGTGGCTCAAGCCTGTAATCCCAGCACTTTGGGAGGCCGAGACGGGCGGATCACGAGGTCAGGAGATCGAGACCATCCTGGCCAACACGGTGAAACCCCGTCTCTACTAAAAAATACAAAAAACTAGCCGGGCGAGGTGGCGGGCACCTGCAGTCCCAGCTACATGGGAGGCTGAGGCAGGAGAATGGCATAAACCCGGGAGGCAGAGCTTGCAGTGAGCTGAGATCCGGCCACTGCACTCCAGCCTGGGTGACAGAGCGAGACTCCATCTCAAAAAAAAAAAAAAAAAAAGAAGTCTGTTAACTTTCGGGTTTCTTGGAGAGGAGAGGAAGGGGACAGCAGATGAGAGGGAACGATTCCTGCTCACATCCAGGAGCTGGGTGGAATCCCAGGGCCTTCTGCTGAGAGCGAGCACATATCTGGAGGCACCAGTGACAGCAAAAGTTTTGTGTTTAATTGGGTTTTAAAAAAATCGCATTGGAAATGTGAGCTCTTGCCAAGCTCCAGTCCAACAGCTTCATAGACTGAGATGCACAGTGGTCTGCAGCGCTGACGCAAAAGCCAGACCCCCTTGTCCATGTGCTGGTTTGACCACTCCAGAGTGGTGCTGGGCAAATCACTCAAGCTTTTGTACCTCCCTTTCCGCAGCTACACAACAGGGAAAATGGATTCTCCACTTCACATGGCTGTTGTGAGGATTAGATAAGTCAGTCTGCATGAAGTGCTCAAAACCGAGACACTGTGTAAGGACTGAGTCCATGTTCTCTGTAATTACTACTGAGTCCAACCCATTCATTTTATCCACAGGAAGCTGAGGCCCACAGTTCTCTGTGCTCATGGCCCCATAGCTGTTCTCTGCTTGCACTGCCCTTGTTGTCTTTGGCTGAATTCTACTCATCCTTCAGGTCCCAGCTCCAGGCTCACCTTCTCTGGGAAGCCCTCCAGGCTTGGCCCCCTGGCCATAGACTCACAGCACCCTCTACTTTTCTTTCTGAGCACGTATCCTGTGGTTACTTCTCTCTATCTGCCTTCTGCACAGGCCACAGCTTAGCCCAGTGCTCAGCCCAGTGGGCACACAGTAAGACTTTGTTGAATGAAGGAAGGAAAATTGAATGAATACAGCTAGTGTCAGAGTTTGCACTGGGATGGAAGCTTTCTGGTAGCCAGTCCTATGTTCTGGAATAGTCCATATTCTCCCTGGAATTTCAAAGGAGTTTCTTCATTGACTTAGTGTCACTGTGTTTATTTTTTAGGTCACAGTTTGTAGAGTGGCATCTTTCTAGTGAATGGGTCTTTCAGTTTTATAAACAGAATTTGTTTCTGGAACATTACGGGAACTCAATAAAGGTTTCATTTTGAATAAATAAATCAGGTTCATGGATAACACATTATTCTTGTATTTTACCAAAATACCCATATTGTAAATAAATCAAGAATTTGCACATCATTTGCTTTTAATACAGTGCTTTTGAAGATAAGACCTAACCAAAAAAAAAAAAAAATCAAGTTCCCTGCAAAATGCCTGTTGCCTTGGGGAGTTATGTGCTTGGGGAGTTTGGGATGCTTTATTCTTAGTTTATTATTAAAATCCATCTTGTGACCATCCCCATAGGCAAAACTTTTTCCATCAAACTTAATCCTGTCTGAGTTGGGTCTATCCTTTCCTGGGCCCCTTCTCTCTTACCTTTCGCTGGGCTGGGGGGCATGCCCCCCAATACTGTTTGCTTATGGCCAAATTGATCACTTCTTTTAAGTATTTTCTGGAGTCTTTCCTCTTCACCTTGTCTTGGAATCTTTCGCTTTATTATCCTCACCTCCAGCCTCTCACCTCATAAATGGAGTGGCCCGCAAAGCCCTCAGGAATCCACTGTGGCATTTCCCGCTGCCAGTGGCCCCACTGGGTAACCCTTCTCATGATGGCTGGGCTCCAGGGCAGAATTAGAAGCTCCGAGAGTTTAAATGACTTGCCCGGGCCTGGTTGGCGGGTCCATTAGAGAGAACCAGACCCCAGCACCTGTCCTTACTCCCTTCCCCAGGCTCCCTTGCTTAACTCCCTGTCTTTGCTCAGCCTCCCCACTTGGGGTGTTCACTGGTTCTGCCACGTCTCATGCTCTCCTCCTCTTACCTCCTATCCTGATGCCTCAGTGTTACACCATTCAGTTCTTTGGACTCAACCCTGAGTGGCTCCCCCAGGCTCTTTCCTGAGTTCCTGCCCTTCAGCCTAGACCTCCTGGTTGGGCATGGCCTGTGGAGGCCCAGGGGAGAGACTGCCTTCTCTTTTTCTCCCATCCCACAACTCTGGATGCATGTGATGCATGGATGCGCTTGCACACACACACGTGCGCCCATGACCATATACACAGGGTGCACTCTGACATATGAGAGCTCACACACGTGTGTATGCAACACATATGTGCAAACTCACATGTGTACGTTCATACACCCATGGATGTGTGCACATGCATGCACACACCCACACATGTACACTCTTGCTGTCCCCACGTGCATGCACATGCATGCACAAGGTCACATGAATGTGTGCCAACACTTGCAGTGTGCACACAAACTCATGTGCACTTACAGGCGTAAACACACACACACACACACACACACACTCCTGCTTTCCACCTCCCCAGCACTGCTCCTGTCTGCCTCTTTGCTCCACAGAGTTGGAGCAGCTGCCTTTCTGCCCCCAGGGGCGGGGGACCACCTGTAATGTCTGTCATGGCAACAGGACCCTCCCTGACTCTCCTCCCTTTACCCTCTGTCCAAGAGGGCAGTGACTCAGTTTATGGCGGCCAGTCTCAGAACCTTCTAATTGACCATCTTGAAAGAGATGCAAGGAGAGTCCAGGTGGGCGGGTGGAGGGGAGGGGAAGGGGTTGCTTGGTAGCCTGTGGGGGAACCTTGAATGGCTAGTCATGGCCTGTTTGTGTGCTTGTGCTTTTGAAAGAACTTTGAACAAAGGGCTATGATTAGGTGATACCTACAGGGTGTGGAGGAGTCTTCTCCCTGCAGGTCCTTTCCCGATCTCTGTAAAAACACCCTGTGCTTATCTCAACATCTGGTCTGTCTGCTGCGATGGGTCCCCTTTGAGCATTTCTCCCTGGAACTGCCTAATGAGCAGAGAAGGGTCCTGAAGCCTTCTGAGACCGCACCGCGTCTCTCTAGTGTCCTCTTCTCTGCTGGGCTCCCTGCTCCTGCGTCACCGTGGCTTCTGGTTGGTATATCGGTGCTGCCTGTTGTTCCCAAGACATCCCCCGCACCCCTGCGTCCTCACCCCCAGCACTGTCCTCCCAACCCATCTTCCTGTGTTGCCTTCTTTTTTTTTGATACAGAGTCTCACTCTATCCTCTAGGCTGGAGTGCAGTGGTGCCATCTCAGCTCTCTGCAACCTCCACCTCCCAGGTTCAAGCGATGCTCATGCCTCAGCCTCTCGCTGAGGCTACAGGCGCCCGTCACCACACCCAGCATATTTTTGTATTTTTAGTAGAGACGGTGTTTCACCATGTTGGCCAGGCTGGCCTTTAACTCCTGACCTCAGGTGATCCACCTGCCTCAGGCTCCCAAAGTGGTGGGATTACAGGTGTGGGCCACCATGCCCCGCCCTGCGCTACCTTCTGTGCTTTGTGCCACACCCCTTTGTTGCTTCTCCTAGCTCCTCTTTGAAGGCCCATTGGCCAAGAAAAAGCAACTTCCCATCTCTCCCAGGGCCATTCTCTTCTCCTTTGTTTGTTCTCAGTTAAAAGTTAACACTGGGCAGGACGAGGTGGCTCACTCTGTAATCCTAGCACTTTGGGAAGCCAAGGTGGGCGGATCACCTGAGGTCAGGAGTTCAATACCAGCCTGGCCAACATGGGGAAACCCCATCTTTACTAAAAATACATAAATTAGCTAGGCATGGTGGCACGTACCTGTAATCCCAGCTACTCAGGAGGCTGAGGCAGGAGAATTGCTTGAACCCAGGAGGCAGGGGCTGCAGTGAGCTGAGATTGTGCCACTGCACTCTAGTCTGGACAACAGAGCAAGACTCTCTCAAAAAAATAAAATAAAAATAAAAAAGTGAACACTGAATTTCCAGTTTCTATGCCACAGGGGGAACTGTTCAGACGGCAGGACTGAAGGAAGATCCTCCTGCTTCCCGACCATTCACGTGGAGTGGGCGTTCTCCTTCCCTCACCCCATCGTCATGTGCCGACCAGCCTGCCCTTCACCTTCCTTCCCATAGGGCATGCCTCACACTTCGCAGAGCCAAGTGTTTTGCTCTTGGGATGCAGCTAGAGTGAACATCAGGCTTTTCACGTGGACCGCAGGGAGGTTTTCTGATAGAGCCAGTATTCTGGATAATAGAGGCTTGCTCGAATTTTTTTTAAAGGTCCATTATAACACACTAACACTGAAACCTTATGAAGAAATTCGCCCCTTTTAAAACTTTCAGCTTTTAGCTTCCGGGTGTACATGTGCAGGTTTGTTACATGGGTATATTGTGTGATGCTGAGGTTTGGGGTACAGATTCCATTACCCAGGTACTGTGCATAGTACCCAACAGGTAGTTTTTCAACCCTTGTCCTCCTCTTTCCCACCCTCCTCTGGTAGTCCTCAGTATCTGTTGTTATTGGCTTTGTGTCCATATGCACCCAATGTTTGGCTCCCACTTATAAGGAAGAACATGCAGTATTTGATTTTTTGTTTCTGTGTTAATTTGCTCAGGATAATGACTTCCAGTGGCATCCATGTTGCTGCAGAGGGCATGATTTCATTCTTTTTTTTGTTTTGTTTTGTTTCGTTTTTGAGACGGAGTCTTGCTCTGTCGCCCAGGCTGGAGTGCCGTGGTGCGATCTGGGCTCACTGCAAGCTCCGCCTTCCAAAGTGGTGGGATTACAGGTGTGGGCCACCATGCCCCGCCCTGAGCTACCTTCTGTGCCTTGTGCCACACTCCTTTGTTGCTTCTCCTAGCTCCTCTTTGAAGGCCCATTGGCCAAGAAAAAGCAACTTTCCATCTGTCCCAGGGCCATTCTCTTCTCCTTCACCTTTGTTCACAGTTAAAAAGTTAACACCGGGTTCACGCCATTCTCCTGTCTCAGCCTCCCGAGTAGCTGGGACTACAGGCTCGTGCCACCGTGCCCAGCTAATTTTTTTGTGTGTTTTCAGTAGAGACGGGGTTTCACCGTGTTAGCCACGATCTCCTGACCTCGTGATCCGCCTGCCTCAGCCTCTCAAAGTGTTGGGATTACAGGCATGAGCCACAGCACCCAGCCGATTTCATTCTTTTTTATGGCTGCATAGTATTCCATAGTACATATGTACCCCATTTTCTTTATCGAATCCACCTTTGAAAGCACCTAGGTTGATTCCATGTCTTTGCTATTGTGAATAGTGCTGCAGCATCTTTTGGGTAGGATTATTTATTTTGTTACCCTTCCTTTTTTATTCCAGGTGTCTCAATTTTTCTGCCTCTTTGGATCATTTTGTATCCTCTTTGATCACTGTTGAGTAGCTGAGCAGACGGTCTGGGTTGCTCACTGTTCTGAATGGACTCAGGGACATAACTTCAGGGGGCTAAGGATGTCCCACAGTGAACTGCCTGAGTGAGGCACTTGGTTGTAGTCGTACCATTCTTAGTATGGATTGCTTAGGGAAGGGAAACGTATCCAAAAGCTGCTTTTACAAAAATTTATAGACAATACTTTTTAGAGCAGTTTTAGATTTACAGAAGACTTGCATAGAAACTACAAGAGAGTTCCCGCACACCGTCCCCCCACTTGCATTTTCCCTGTTACGAATATCTTGTGTTCCCCTGGCACATTTGTTACAATGGATGAACCAGTATGGATACAGTCTTATTAACTAAGATCTGAGTTTACCTTAGGGTTCACTCTGTGATGTCCAGTTCTATAGATTTTGATAAATGCACAGTATCATGTAACACCACTACAGTATCGTAAAAATTTCAACACCCTAAAACCCCTCTATATTCCCCTCTATTCATCTCTCCTTTCTTCTCTCCGACATGCCAACCCCTGGCAGCCACTGCTCTTTTTACCATCACCATAGATTCCCAGAATGTCATATAGTTGGAATCAAACAGGATGTAGCCCTTTCTGACCAGCTTCTTTCAATTAAAAGCATGCATTTGACGTTCCTCCATGTCTTTCCAAGTGAATCACACCATTTTTGGCTCAATATCTTATTTGTTTTTATCACTGAAGATAAAAAGATATTCTTTAATATCTTATATCTTTTTTCTTTTTTGAGATGGAGTCTCACTCTGTTGCCCTAGGCTGGAGTGCAGTGGCGCAATCTTGGCTCACTGCAACCTCCACCTCCTGGGTTCAAACGAGTAGCTGGGATTATAGGTGTGCTCCACTGCGCCTGGCTAATTTTTGTATTTTTAGTAGAGGCAGGGTTTCACCATTTTGGCCAGGCTGGTCTTGAACTCCTGACTTCAGGTGATCAACCCGCCTCAGCTTCCCAAAGTGCTGGGATTCCAGGTGTGAGTCACCGTGCCTGACCTTATTTCTTTTTATCACTGAATGTGCCATTATTTGTATGTACCAAAGTTTGTTTATCCATTCTGCTACTGAAGGACATCTTGGGTGCCTCCAGTTTGGGGAAAGAATGATTGAAACTGCTGTAAACATTTATGTCCATAAGTTTTCCACTCATTTGGGTAAATACCTAGGTAAAAGCTATTTTTAAAAATGAGATTTTAGTTCCTTTTTTCCTAAAGTCTGGAGGAAAGTATTCTCCCTCTTCCTTCTGGATAAGTTACAAAGGACAAAGCAGGAAGTGGAAGTAAATAAAGCCAAAGGCTATTGAATGTTCTTTTCTTTTTTATTTTTATTATTATTATTTTTTGAGACGGAGTTTTGCTCTGTCACCCAGGCTGGAGTGCAGTGGCGCAATCTTGGCTCACTGCAACCCCCGCCTCCCAGGTTCAAACGATTCTCCTGCCTCAGCCTCCCTAGTAGCTGGGATTAAAGGCATGCATCACCATGCCAGGCTAATTTTGTATTTTTTTAGTAGAGATGGGGTTTCTCCATGTTGGTCAGGCTGGTCTTGAACTCCTGACCTCAGGTGATCCGCCCGCCTCGGCCTCCCAAAGTGCTGGGATTACAGGTGTGAGCCACCGCGCCCAGCGTGAATGTTCTGTTCTTGTGCGTGGGAAAGTACACTGATCTCTTGGACAGAGACAGAAGTAGCTCACCCTCCCATTAACTAGCCATGGAACCTTTAGGCAGTTGGATTGGTTGTCACTGAAATCTTTTAGAAATCTGGGCAAATAAACCAGGTTAACCAGATGTATTCTGTGCGTTTTTCTTAGGGGATGGAGTTGGTTATAAAGGGATGCTGTGGGTGGGAAGATAGTGACTTTGAACTGATTTTATTTTTTTCTCAGGTTACCTAATAATTATTTTTAATATATCCTGCCCTAGTTTTAGGACGTTTCCTAGATTTTAAAAGCGGGTATTTTTTTTCTTTTGCATTTTCTCTTATTTTTGGTCTTTCGTTTATATCATTCTTCTAATCACTGTGGTTGTTCTCTAGGCTTTTGTGGCCCCAGAATTACCCAACTTAGTTTTATTGTTCTTGGCAGTTGCTATCTTTTACCTCGCCTCTTTAGGATGTTTTTCCCCACACTATTCGTTCTGAAGCAAATTTCTCCTTTAATGCCTTAGCGTGGCTTCCCTTCTTCCCAGGCAAAGAGGCTTTATTTCATTTGAAACAAACTGTGGCCTTCCTTTAGATTTAGAGAGTGCTGCTGTTTATAATCAGGGTTCACGGAATAACATTTTGGGATATTGCTGGCATACTATTTTGTGTATGCATGTGTGTGTTTTGGAATTACCGTATATGCTTGAATAGAAGTCAGGCTGATATTATGTCTTCAGTATCTTCAGAAAAGAGGAAGTGCCTTACAGAGTCCTTGCAAATCTCTCATATGATAAGGACACAATTTCAATGATAGTATTTTATTTTCAATAACAAAGTACTAGTTAGAGAAGACACATAAACCTTTATTTGGCTCACTGATGACTTTGGGTGCACTAGAAATCACTCGAGGAACCCAGTAGGAAGGAAGGTAAAAGCATTTACGTGGCTTTAATAATAACTTCTAGAGATATGGCCTCTTGATTGTGAGAGTTTGAGAGGCCAGTCTCAAAACAGTTCACTGAGTGGTTAATTTATGGAGATTTTAAATGGGTGTGTATGATTTGGGATAAGATTTCCAGCAAATGCATCATATGCAAATTTAAAAAATACTTTATCTCAAATATCCAGTCACCTGAAAGATGATGTTACACTGAAACACTGCACAAGGACTCAGAAAGTCATCCTGGTTCTGCCTGTGACTAGTTTGAATAAAATTGTTTCGTGAAATGTGGCAGCGTGGAAACAGTATTTCTTAAATGAACTATGTTAACATTTTAATATATGGTCTTAAATAGGATGATGCAGCTTTAAAGATAAGTAGTATCAATAGTCATTTAATAATTCTATTGCATTCCTAAAAATTATACGTTTGCGTTTTCCAAAAACCTTTTACTGAGGGACAAAGTCTTCCTATTGGAAAAGCAAGGATGTCACCTCACATTTGGAGTCACCCTGTATTTGGACACATGATGCCTTTACAAGGCATGCACAGTTTTGAAGTATTCTGTGCATTGTTTCATTTGAAGTGAAGGGGAAGTATACAATTCTTCTTCCCATTCGTGGGCGCATTGGATTGGGCAATGTCAGTTTTTATCCCCAGTTTGAACACGGATCTTCCTTCTCAGCCAGCACCCAGCCCTGAGGCTATCAGTAATTTTGAATCTGTTGGACACTTTTTAGAGTTCGCCTTTTTTTTTTTTTCTGCGTTTGGCTCCTTAATTCTTACCATCCTGTAGTCCTGCCCTTCCTGTGACAACAGCCTGGCTGACATAACCCCTGCTCACCCCCGCACCTGTCCTTTCCCAGTTTGCAGTGAATGCCAGCGTTCGCCACCAGCCTGTTGGTCTTTCCCCTGCACCAGTTCTCTGCCCTCACCTTGAGAGTCTCACATCCTTTCAAGACTTCAGCATCCACCCATATTGAGGTTGAAAACCAGTAGCCTGCAGGCCATATCTTGCCTGCAAGGGTGGGGTTTATGGTTGTTTTAAATATGAGTTTGTTGCCAACATTTAAAAATTGAGATCAAATCCAGACCTCTGGCTTCTTTTGGAGAATGAGGTGAGCTGGCAGTGCTGGGACTAAGCCGTGAGCAGCTGTCCCCGTTAAGTGGGGCACTGCTGTCCTGTTTGCCACAGCCAGTCCTAGCTACCGCTCCTTTTTGTTTTGGACATTGACGTAGTGTATCAGTTGCTGTTTTTGTTTTAACATGATTACACCATTCAGTTCCCTACAGTAGAGATAAGAGGAAAAAGAAACATTTCTCTTGCCTATCTCTCTATTCAAAAGTGAGAAAATAAAAGCCGGACCAAGAATGGTATGTTTAAGAACAATGGAAGAGAATGTGTGTGTGTGTGTGTGTGTGTGTGTGTGTAAGATTATTTTTACACAGTTAACATTCAAGGTGTGTCTGAGTTGGCAGGCTACAATTTAAGATGCCAGAGCTGATAATAATTGACCTAGATGGTTTTGATGTCCAAATATATCCTTTTGCCCACATAAATACTTCTGCTTCTGAAATATCAAATGATCTCATTGGTAATCTGGACTCATTGGTATTTACTGAGCACCTGGAATGTGCAAAGGTACTGGGGTACAATGGGAAGCAGGGCAGACACGTTTCCTGCCTTCTGGGAGCTTACAGTTGCAGGTGCAGACACCAGACACCTCACACTCAACATGACCCTGGGCTCATTTCTCCCTTCCACCTCCTCCCGTCATCTCAGTGTCAATGCATGGCATCACCCAGTATCTGATTAGCAATCTTCATTCCATCTGGAACTTAGTTCCCTTTAGCTCTGTAAAGTTGACATATTCTCGGGCATGACACCAGGAATTAGGACACCAACATCTTTGGAGTCCATTATTGTGCCCGTGATAATATCTACCTGCTAAATAGATTAACTCATCATCATCTGCCAGTTTGTCATGACCCTTGGGCTCCAAACATGGAGGTCATTGGACTCATCAATTAAGTTGGCTTTCACATGTTTTTTTTTTTTTTTTTTTTAATTGCTTCCCCAAATCTGATGTTGCTCCCAGCGTCACCAACCCAGGGCCACATTCGTATGAAATATTTCCCTGGCCACTCAGGCTGCGCCATCTTGAGTAATGTGTTCCTCTCTCCCCACACCCTGGTTCTGCTTAACTTCCAGGTTCCAGTTTAGGTCTTGCTTTTTCCAGAAGCTTTTCATGATCCCTTCTGTCCTCTTTGCTCTCTGTCATCTCTGAAATTCTTCAGCTTTTATAGTCTACAGCAATTAATTATTAATATATCATGTCTTTAAAATATTTACTTGTTGATTGAGTTTTGGCAGAAAGCTTTACGGGTTGGTTAGAAGTGACTCTAAAAACAGTTCTTTGCCCGTCAGAAGCAAAATGTAATTCCATTATTTCGAATGCTTATCTGAAATGTTGTGTGGTTTTGTTTATTTCAGAGACTTGAAGATAGAGAATTTGCTACTAGATGAAGACAATAATATCAAGCTGATTGGTATGACTTTTTTTTTTTTTAAAAGCAAAATTATCTTTTAAGTGTTGTGTTGTCAGTTCTCAACTTTGAAAAATATCCATGGTCTATTTCTAATACCCAGACAATATTCTAGATTATCCTCTTTTACCTCCAAAATTTAATAATGGTTTTGAAAATGGATCATGTGTTTCCTTGTCTTATTCAAACTATAGCTTCTCCATAAATTCAGATGGAGCTGACCTTTTGTAGAATTTATTTTTATTTGGATTAAGCGGAAAACTTCTTAAAAATAGTGAAAGATAGTTTGGCTCAGAAATGCTTCCCATAGCTTCGTCATGTCTCATTCCACTTCTCAGTGAATGCAGGGATGCCTAAAATAAGGGGGAATGCAATTGACCTTCTCTTTTTAATATAATCTTTATTCAGGCTCATTGGTACAATGGGAGCTGTGCAAAGAAGTCCCCACAAAGGGGTAGTTAGAAGTCTGAACCAATCAGAAGGAAGCTACAAGATGGAGCATCATAATTGGTTCATAATTCAGGGTCCATAGCAAATGCACTGCACGACTCATTTTCTAGACGAATTCAGGTGGTTCTATTGTTGTTATTGTCTCCCTCTGTGGTCGCTCTGGGCAGAATTCAGGGCATCATTTTTATATCCAGATACTAGACGGTACCATCTTTTATTCCTCTCTCTCTTTTCTTTTTCTCCCACTGCAAGTGCAAGTAATTTCTTTCACCTCAATGACTTGAAAAGACTTTATAGGAAGGGAAAATAAGAGGATCAATAAGACTTTGTGAATTTAACTTTTATGCCCAAGAAGGAACTTTTGTTTGACAACTGCTGAAAGTCATTACAAGATTCTCCAAAACACATCATTAAAATGACTTATTCGGTATTTTGAGATTACAGTCAGCTCCCAATTCAGTACCAGGCAAGAGACTGCACAGACTCTGGATAATTAAACACCACTGATAGGTATTGATGGATACACTTATTATTAGAAAGTTAACCGTGAAGAGGAAACCAATTTTTCCCCAAAAGCATTTAGGAGAATCGATTCTTAGATAATTCAAATGATTTTCTTTTCTTTTCTTTTCTTTTCTTTCTTTCTTTCTTTTTTTTTTTTTCTGAGATGGAGTCTCCCTCTGTTGCCCAGGCTAGAGTGCAGTGGTGCAATCTCGGCTCACTGCAGCCTCTGCCTCCCGGGTTCAAGGGATTCTCCTGTCTCAGCCTCCCGAGTAGCTGGGATTACAGGCGCCCACCACCACACCTGGCTGATTTTGTATTTTAGTAGAGATGGGGTTTCACCATGTTGGCTAGGCTGGTCTCAAACTCCTGACTTCAGGTGATCTGCCCGCCTTGGCCTCCCAAAGTGCAGGGATTACAGGCGTGACCCACCGCGCCTGGCTGATTTGCTTTTTGTTACATTGTTTTACTGTTGCATTTTAGTTGTCTTGAGGGCCAAGTGCAGAAGCTGGAAAACAAGGCACTCCTGTTGAAATGCTTGCAGGAAGTCTGTCTGGTCCTCATTTCCAAGATCTGGAGGGTTAAACAAAGGCGCCTCCTGGTGTGGGGTAAGGAATGGAGGAAAGGAGTTTTTTGTTTTAGGTTCCCTGTAACTGTTCTTTGGGAAATGTGGAGGTGACAGTGATAAAGTTGTCCTGACAGCACCAGAGACTGTAAGAGAACAGACTTTGTAACAGCGGTATTTATATGACAATAAAAGTTAGAATAGGCCAGGCGCAGTGGCTCACACCTGTAATCCCACTTTGGGAGGCCGAGGCAGGCGGATCATGAGGTCAGGAGTTCAAGACCAGTCTGACTAACATGTGAAACCCCCGTCTCTACCAAAAATGCAAAAATTAGCCAGGCGTGGTGGTGCACGCCTGTAATCCCAGCTATTCAGGAGGCTGAGGCAGGAGAATCGGTTGAATCTGGGAGGCAGAGGTTGCAATGAGCCAAGATCGTGACACTGCACTCCAGCCTATGTGACAGAGCGAGACTCCGTCTCAAAAAGACTGAGGCTGGTGAGTCGTGTAAGGTGCAGACGGAGTTTCCACATCTCAGGTGGGCATTGCCCCCTGTTTCTTCCCTTCCCTCTTGCCCCTCTGTCTCCTCTGTGCTTGGTGTCTCTGCTTTCTCGTTACGTGGTAGCCCTAGGTGACCATTGACAGAACTGTCTTTTGAAATAAGCGATGGTGAAATGCACAGACCTTTTTATTGGGTGGACGTTTGCTCAGGGGATTCTAGAAAAACCAGTCATTTCACTGCTGCAATCAGTGGATCCTTTTATAAGGGGCTCACAGGTTGGTTGAATAACAGAACCTCTTAGAGGAGACCTGTCTGAGTCAAGTGGGGAAATCATATGCCTAAATGAGAGCCCGCCCCTTCCCCTCTTGCTGCACGTTCTGGTCACTCTTTGGGTGCCAGGAACCGTTTTATTCAAATCCCACAGAGTCATCGCCTCTCTGCTGGCAATGTCTGGATGGGCACTACAAAGACATTTTAGGTCTTTGGAACAAAATCGGCCCCTTCAGAAAGCAGGATGTCCGCACCTGCTAGAAAGGAAGCAGTGACCATTGGATTTCCCTTTGTTAACGGTGCCCATTTAGTTGCCAGTTCTCTCCTGAGCAGTAGAAACTGAGGAACCCTACCTCTCACCTGCCCCAAGAGACCTTAGACCATCCCTGAGGACTGGTGGGAACCGCATTTTGTTAAGAAAGAACTGCATTTCCGCATTTCCGGAAGGCATGGAGGGGGAGATGAAGGCCCAGTGTCTGTGAGGTTTCTTGCCCCTGGGTTGGGCAATTTGGATCAAAGGTCTTCCAACTCCTGTCTCTTTTGTAACTTGAAAGCTCTTTGAACCTTCTTTTCTTCAAAGGCATTACCTACTTGTTTTTTTTCAAAGGTGATTATAGCTATTATGATTACCTCTTAATAGTTTCTCTTTCTTTGAAAGAATTCGGTTTAAATAAATCTACTTAAGCCATGTTTCAAATTAACTAGAATTACCAGGAGTAAGATTTGATTTAATCAGAAGGTTTTTTTTTCCCTTTTAAAAAAAGCAGTCTGATGTTTGGTAAGTTAAATCTTAAAAGGGAAGAGGGGCAACTTAGAACTGAATTTTGCACTTCAGTATTCCAAAGCAGGTTCACTTGGGCGTTTTGTGAGATTCATCCTGTAGCTCTCAGAAAATTGAGTAGTTGTTGGCTGATATATTTACCAAACCTAATTGAGACAGACCCATGTGACATTGCTGGGAGGTGGCCTTCTCTCAAGTTCCACAATTCCAATTATAGGCAGATGTGTACAGTTTTAATAATTACAATTATGAATGTGAAGCAAACTGGTTGTTTCTCTACAAATATATTTTATTTTATTTTATTTTTTTTCTGAGACGGAGTCTCGCTCTGTCTCCCAGGCTGGAGTGCAGTGGCCGGATCTCAGCTCACTGCAAGCTCCGCCTCCCGGGTTTACGCCATTCTCCTGCCTCGGCCTCCCGAGTAGCTGGGACTACAGGCGCCCGCCACCTCGCCCGGCTAGTTTTTTGTATTTTAGTAGAGACGGGGTTTCACCGGGTTAGCCAGGATGGTCTCGATCTCCTGACCTCGTGATCCACCCGTCTCGGCCTCCCAAAGTGCTGGGATTACAGGCGTGAGCCACCGCGCCCGGCCAGCAAACTGGTTGTTTCTCTACAAATATATTTTAAATCAAACCCTTTCGGCTAGATCAACATAAGTTGCTTAACATGCAGATTCTATCTCTTCCACCTCCCAAATCCCCTGCTAAGTTATCTTCTTGAAACTGTGCTCAAGATAAGGCCAGACTGTTCCCAAACTTGCCTGGGATGGTGAAGGGTGATCTGACCTCTTATCTCTCCCTCTGCCCTCTTTTGAGAACAAGTCCTTCTTTCTGGACCCCAGGTCTTGGAGAGGTGAGGAGGTGAACAAAACGAGGCAGCCCTTTGCTGTGAAGGGAACGCTGTTGAGATTAGGAACGGAGTCTTTTGCTTTGATCTCAGAAGTTTAGAGATAACAATTTCTAGGACTCTGATGAAATTGGGCCTCCTCAACTATTATTGTCTTTATTTGATGGTGCTATCTCTTACAGTGGGTGCTCCTCACACGTTTGTGTGTTCATTAACATTCTTTTAGGTTCATTTTCAAACTGAAAGCAGTCAAACAACCCTCCAATTTAAAGCACAATATTATTTTTCTTCTCCCCCCCACTTTTCTTTTTGAGATGGAGTCTCGCTCTGTCTCCCAGGCTGGAGCACAGTGGCGCAGTCTCGGCTCACTGCAACTTTTGCCTCCCGGGTTCAAGCAATTCTCCTGCCTCAGCCTCCCGAGTAGCTGGGACAACAGGTGTGCGCCTCCACACCTGGCTAATTTTGTATTTTTAGTAGAGACGGGGTTTCGCCATGTTGCCCAGGCTTGTTTCGAACTATGGCCTCAGGTGATCTGCCCACCTTGGCCTCCCAAAGTGCTGGGATTACAGGCATGGGCCACTGCCCCCGGCAGATTTTCTTCTTATAAAATATTCACCCCCTTTTCTTCCTGCTTCAGTGATCCTGAGGGGTGGGGTCTGAGAACAGGGTTTCTCAGGTTCTTTTTAACTGATATCTCCTCCTAGTCTCCCACACCCATGACTCCTGAAGGACTTACCTTGGATGGGGTTTTTGGGGCCTATGGATGCTGGCTGGGTCGATGGGAAAGGTGTAGGGGGAGGGTTGGGGAGGGAAGACTAAGGGAGTTAAGGAGGCGAAGGGGAGGGGATTAAGAGAGAAAATGGAATCATCAAAAAACAAAAGAAGAGTTCAGTGTTTGAACATGCAGCATGCCTGGTTGGTTTGTTTGCCATTCCCTCTTGTAGTTTGGGCTGAAGAGTTTGGGTGATATTTAGAGCCTTCAAGAGTTTTCTGAGCTCTGCTTAGATGGCATCCTCTTTAGAAAAGCTTAACGCAGTGACTTTTGAAACACATTTTGGCTGTGACATCTTGATCCATGGTGTGCGATTAACTGCACAGACTGGACTGTATTTCTCCTCCCCTGAGATTTCCTACAACGTTCCTAATGGTCATGTGCCTTGCAGGTGGAGACACGTTTGAGTGAGGTGAAAATACATTCGTGAAACTAGACATAAATACTGCCGATTGAGAAAGTGCGAGAGTGTTGTTCAAGGCTGGAAGCCTGTCTCTGCCTGAGCCCTGCAGCCTGAGTCTTCTGTTTGGGGGGGATGGACCATAATATTTACATTGAAGTTCAAAGGATGAGCTATGATCTTAATTCTGAGATCAACAAAGATTAAGGAAAGATTCAGATGAGGGCATAAGAGTAACAACTCTCTAATTACCTGTCAGTTTCAGTGTCTTTAAGATCAAAAGGTAAACATGGTGCAGAAGGCATAATAGACCCAAAGTCACTCGATGCACTGGGCTTTCTCCCCCCTTTTCCTGGGTATGTTAATTATCGAGGAACAAAGCAGTGCCATGAGGTCGCTTAGTCTAGTTTGCATTGCCATCTTTCTTTCTTTTTTTTTTTTTTTGAGACAGAGTCTCGCTCTGCCGCCCAGGCTGGAGTGCAGTGGCCGGATCTCAGCTCACTGCAAGCTCTGCCGCCCGGGTTTACACCATTCTCCTGCCTCAGCCTCCCGAGTAGCTGGGACTATAGGCGCCCGCCACCGCACCCGGCTAATTTTTTTTGTATTTTTAGTAGAGACGGGGTTTCACCGTGCTAGCCAGGATGGTCTCGATCTCCTGACCTCGTGAGCCGCCCGTCTCGGCCTCCCAAAGTGCTGGGATTACAGGCTTGAGCCACCGCGCCCGGCCAACATTGCCGTCTTTCTGGTGCTACTTTTCCAGCCAACATTCAGGGTTGTCTAAACTGGTGGGTGTATTTTCCCCCTCTTCAAGTCGCTATACGTGCTGCATATCTTTGGGGAAATTTTTAAAAGACTTTCATGAAATGAAAACATTCAGCTGAAAAAGTCAACTGTAAGTGGCTGGATTGCATGTCACTGAGGGTGACACAGGCAGCCAGAGAGAATCAGTCTTCCTTCATCTTTTCCCCACTTGGCGGCTTGGAAGCTAACTCCAATCCCCTCTGCCTGGTCTTTCTTCCTGCCTTCATCCTAGAAAGCGAATTCTCTCTTTTTTTCCTGGATGACTCATTTACAAGATTGGATGGAAATAGGTTTTAGTTCAGCATACTGTTTGCTCTAACTGGCTTTAACAGCGAGGCCTGATGTAAAATGTAAAATGCTCTCAGCTAAGCCAGGGAACTGCCACTGACATTCTTTTGTCTTGAGTCTCATATCCAGACGTTATGGTTTGCAGCTGCTACGATTTTCTTTAGGACGCTAAATGATGTGTTAGCCTGAGAGAATGTTTCCTTTCCTGCTACCCTTTTTATTTTTCTTTTTTTTTCTCCCTCTTCATTTCCGCAGTTTTCTAATTCGGAGCTTGTTTTGTTCACCTCTCTTTGCAGACTTTGGTTTGAGCAACTGCGCAGGGATCCTGGGTTACTCGGATCCGTTCAGCACACAGTGTGGCAGCCCTGCCTACGCCGCACCTGAATTGCTCGCCAGGAAGAAATACGGCCCCAAAATCGATGTCTGGTCCATGTGAGTTATCAGGCTTCTGAAAGTCGATATTCCTTCTGCTGTCTCCACCGTGCCTTTCTTATGAAATCATGCTTGAGTATTGGATTGCAGGCACAGGTGACAGGCCCAGGAGTACGTTGTCAGGGATTCTTTGGGGCCTGGCTTTCCATCTCTGTTCCTTCTGTTTGGTTCTGCACAAACTGTCAGAATGGCCCTTACCAAAATTCACTGCGGTGCTGAGGAGGGAAGAAAACCACGTCCTGCCCTCGCAGAGCTCACATTCTGGCTTTACGACTCATTTGTGCCCCTTCCTCTGGCCCTTGGTTTCCCATCACCCTCTGTGTGAAGCTCCATCCTGCTGCCCGGCCCGTGCTCCTTGCGGGACTTGCTCGCCCATCTCTCCTGCCCCCTGCCCTGCTCACAGTTCTTCAGACACATCGGCCTCCCTTTTGTCTCTCCCACCTTTGGGCTTGTTGTTTTTTTTTGAGACAAAGTCTTGCTCTGTCGCCCAGGCTAGAGTGTAGTCGTGTGATCTCAGCTCACTGCAACCTCGCCTTCCCAGGTTCAGGTGATTCCCCTGCCTCAGCCTCCCAAGTAGCTGAGATTACAGGCATACGCCACCATGCCCAGCTAATTTTTGTATCTTTAGCGGAGACAAAGTTTCACCATGTTGGCCAGGCTGGTCTCGAACTCCTGACCTCAGGTGATCCACCTGCCTCAGCCTCCCAAAGTGCTGGGATTACAGGCATGAGCCACGTGCCCGGCCATGCACTTGTGATGCCTGGGATGCCCTTTCCCAGCTCTTTGGATGGCCTGTGCGTTCCACATCCCCGTCTCAAGCCAATGGCGCCACTGCGGAGAGAGTCCCCCAGACTCTCTCCTCACCCTTTTAATTTCCTCCTCGGCACCTCTCAAAGCCTGTCCTTTTCCTGTTTTAAATCCATTCCTCTCCTGTCTCCCCAGCCAGCAAGGACTCTGCACGAGGGGAGGGAATTGGTTGGTCTGGTTCACCGTTTTGTTCCCAGGGTCTGGTAGAGGAAGGACCACCAGGGGTAAGCACAATGAGTATTTGAAGGTGAATCTTCAGTTGCACCAAAGGTAGAGCCTGGGTCCCCCACGGTCCCAGTGAGTCACCCGTCCACCATCCCCTGTCAGTGACGGTCCAGGGTCAGTTCAGAGTCTTGGGTTCTAGGGGTAGGATTCAATCCTTTGCCATAGGGAAATGGGCTCTAGACAGAGTGAGGTTCTGATGAAGATGCAGACAAGAAAGGCTCGTTTGCATGAAGGGTGTGTTGATCCGGAGTATTTCTGGAATTCCTCTGCCTCTCTTCATATTCACTGTAACCCCCTTGTTCAGGTTGGCAGAGAAGCTAATGCTTGCTTAGTGCTTGATGTGTGCTTGACACTGTGTCACTTAGTTTCACAATGACCCGGTGCAATCGTTACTCTCTATTACCCTCTTTTATGGAAGAAGAAACCCATCATAAGAGAAATAAATAAAATCGCCCAAGGTCATAGAGCTGCTAAGTGGTGGAGTGGAATTTGAACCAGGCAGTGTCCTTCCAGGGTGTCAAGATACAGCCCCAGCTCTCCAACGTGGTGTGTGTGCGGGGGCCCTTGCTTGCTCTGTGGCCTCATTGAAGGCATGCCCCCTCCCGTTCTCTCCCCACCCATTCTCTGGCTAACCCGGCATTGTTTCCTGTTCCCTGAACACAGCCTGCGCTTGCTACATTACATGCACCATGCCTTCGGCCTGGAACCCTCTTCTTTTCCCTCTTGAGTTGTTGGGTGCCGGTTCCTCTGGGCAGCCCTCTGTGTCTCCAGCCAGCTGGCTTTGAGGCCCTCCCATGTCCGCTCCAGCCTCCGGCTCTCTGTGTTCCTGGGCCTCACCGTGAGGTCTTTGTCCACCTGCTGGAACCCTCTGGGCTGTAGCGGAGGGGCAGGGACCGCTTGGCTTGCTCCCAGAATATCCTCAGCACCTGGTGGAACCTGGAGGAAGGGAGGGAGGAAAAAAAGAAGGGGGGAAGGAGGAGAAAGGAAGGAGAAAGGAAAGAAGGAAAGGAGGAAGGGAGGGAGGAAGGAAGAGAAAAGGGAAAGAGGGACAGAGGAGGAAGGAGCAGGTGTTTCATCCAGGGAAACAGAAGCTGGCAGGTCAGGGCTGAAGCTGGCCGAGAAAGCAAACGGAATATGGGTCAGCTCCAGGCTTTAGAAGCGAGAGGAGCTCAGGATGTTCTGGTTGGAGATTGAGAAGAAACAGAGACCAGCACAAGATGTGGAGACAGAGGGAATTCCTGGAACTTTCCCAGAAGGGGCCGACTCTTCTGGAACCCTGGCTAAGAGGGCCTGCTTGTCAGCGAGGAGGTGAAACAGGTCAGGAATCAGCTTCTGCTCCTGAGCAGGCTGGGTGCCCTGGTTAGTCATCCCTGATCCTCAGGACAGTCCTGTGAGGCACATCTCTTGCCCCCAGTTTGCACAGATAGAAGAGAGTGGTGAGTGCTGCCTAGAGGCACACCTGAGCCCGAATGTAGTGGAGCCGCACGTTGCTGAAGCCTGGGCTCCCAGTTACTTCGCAGGTGTGGTCTGGTGTGCAGGCTGCATATGGGGTGTGTGTGGTGTGCTGATGACGGGCCCAGGTGGGCTGGGGTCGTGTAGAGCTAGTGGAGTGGAGCAAGGGGCAGCAGAGGATGCCTTCTCTTCTAGGGCATTGCTAGTCATAGACTTCCCTTCTGAGAAGGCCTCTGAATCCCCCTCAACACAGCCCCTCCCGGCAGCTAATACCAGTGGATCAGAGTTGTATATGGGAGGAAATCCATTATGGATTTCTTCCAACCCTTAAGAACTCTCACAGGTGTCTGGCACAGTCTTCCCTTGATAAATATGTATTTAGTGGATGAATATGAATATGTGGGTCTATAACCACTTTCTTAACAGCTAGAGAACTCATTCATGCTAAATGGGAAGCTATGAGAGGAAGAATTTGTGCACACACACACACACACACACACACACACACACACGCACAAAAGGCTATGGGAGCCTGAAAGACCAAGAGGTCCCCTGTCTTAGTCTGTCTTTTGTTGCTGCGAAGGAATACCTGAGGCTGGGTCATTCATAAGGAAAAGAGCTGTATTTGGCTCATGGTTCTGCAGGCTGTACAAGAAGCGTGGTGGCAGCATCTGCTTCTGGTGAGGCCTCAGGCCGCTTCCACGCATGGTGGTAGGTGCAGGAGACCAGTGTGTGCAGAGATCACATGGTGGGAGAGGAAGCAAGAGAGAGGGGAGGTGCCAGACTCTTTGTAATGATCAGCATGTATTGACTCATCCTATCCGCCTAACAACCCTTCAAGGTAGTGCTGTGTTACTCCCAATTTAAAGGTGTGGAAACTGAGGCATGAAGAGCCTCAGCCACTTGCCCATATGATACACCAGCGTGTGACAGAGCCAGGATTTGACCTACGTGGTTTGCCTCTAGGCCTCTGAGTCACCACCCTCTGCTGCTTCTATTATGTTGTACTTCCCCTGGTGGGGTTTACATGCTAGAGGGACAAACAGCCGCTATTTTAAAACGCTATAAACTGAGTGTGGTAACGTCTGTGGAGGAAGTGAGAGGGATTCAGGGAAGAAGATGGAGTAGCCTCTTGAGGAGAAGACTTCAAAGCCAGATCCTAAAGATGAGAAGGAACCAGCCATGGGAAGAGGAAGGTGTCAGGGAAGAAGGCCAGGAAAGGTAGAAAGTAAACTGGTGAGAAATAAAACAGATTTTTTTGTTATGGCAGCCCTAGTACACATGGCTGCACAGCTGGGTTAAGTCAGGAAGGCATCTGTAGGCAAGTTTGATCTGTTCCTGAAAGATGAGTGGAGTTGGCCAGGTGGAGAACGGGCAGGGAAACGTTCCAGGCAGAGGGAACAGCATATGCAAAAGGCTGGTAGGTGTGACACATCTCGTTTCTCTTCCTCTTAATTTTGGCAAAAACATAAAACTTCAGTACCTTTTAAGAGATAATTTTCTATTGCTTTGAAGTGTTGTGTCTGAGATTCGGGTTAGGGTTCTGTTTGGTGCCCATGACTTTGCTGGCAGAAGTGGAGATGGAAAACCCAAAGTGAATTTAAGGTAGAAGGCTGTATAAAATGAGAGTGAAAATGGAACCGATTTTCTCACTGGGTTAGACACTGTTGCTGTAAAATGGCTTCTCTCTTTATGGCTCTGAAACAAAAACAGAATGAAGAGTTCACTTCCATAAAAGCAAACTCCCCTCCCTGGAGGCTTTGGACCTGATGGATGGCAGGGACTTTATCCACAACTTCTGAGATTGATTTAGGAAGAAAATCAGCCTGTCATTGAAAGAAACCTTGGGAAAGAAAGCACTTCCATACTAATAGGGCCCCCAGGACCCTCCTCCAGTGAAGCCATAATTAACAATGGAAATGGAAATTGTGCACTTTCTTGGGGGTTTTCCATTATTTTCAATGGTTGTTATTTTCAAGACCATAAAAAATAGCTGTAAAGTAATTCACTTCTTTCCTTTACCCCGGATTTTATATATATATATATAATATATTGATGTGTGTGTCTCCAATGAACTTTGAGGTTTCAGACACAAAAACCAAAAATATTCATTCTGGTGCATTGAACTTTTATTACTGTGAATTGACTTTTCCTCTGAGTGACATATATGCTAATTTAAAACAACTTTAATGCAGATGTACTTTTTAATTGAAAAGAATTCAAGATTAACTTTATCTTCAGAATATTACAGTTCTCATGTGCAACCTTCAGTGAATCCCTACTGGTGAGGAAAACAGAAATTGAGAGTTCTATCCTGAGAAGATTGAGAACGCAACGTTTTTGGGCCAAAGCTGTCCTTTGCTCTCATGGGGGCCGCTGGGATGGATGGGTGAAGTACTTGTGTGAGGGCCTGGTGCCTCCTGGAGAGTCACGTACAACACACTCAGTCTACCTTCTTAGCTCATTGAATCTGTTTTCACTTAGTGGAAAAAAAAATCCCTGTCTCCAGTGCTGTACCTTTGGGTAGACAACTTGGCCAAGAGGCACCATGTCTCCAAATAACTCTCCTGTCTCCAAATAGAACTGGGTGTTCAGGAGGGAGAGTGAGAGAATTTGTTCTAGGCCTCAGACTCAGTGTTTTATAAGTACTACCAGATATCATCAGCTACTGGCAGGGGTCAAATATGGAAAGATGGTATTAGTGTTTTCTCTCCCTTGAGACTCTCTCAAAATGAAGGCTAGCAGGTGGTGGTAGGAAGAGGAAAGCTATGACTCCTTTGGGGAACCTTAGGGCTTTTGACTTTTAAGAGAGGTTTCCCTTAGCTTCTGAGATTATTCAGTTATAAAGTATGAGATTTTTTTTTCCTTGGTAGCTAGCGTGCATATTTAACATAGAAGAAAGGAACGAAGGGAAGGAAAGGAAAAGAAACAACCATCTTGAAATCCACAAGAAAATAATTTCTTGCTGAACATAGACCATTTAATGGAACAGTGGTGAAATTTGAGATTTTCCAAATGGATGAATTGATTCCTAGTCTACTTACAAGACCTTAAATTGGAAGTTGTATTAGTAAAAGTTGATACTGAAAGATGGAAAGATATTGCTTTCAGGTGACAAGTTATTTTTAATTTTTCCAAGGCAATTCCTTTCTTAGAAAGCCACACAGAAGTAAGGTGCATCTCCTGAAGGTCCTTTTGACTGCACTCTGTGTAAACTGGGCAGTTTCTGAGGTTCCTGTTCACATGCCCCTTAAGAACAAGTAACCAGACCCTCCCTCCACCTGCCGGGATGGCTCTGTCCATTGCTTTGTCCCCTGCATCTTGTTAAAATTGCCAGCGACTTCTCCAGGGAGCAGTGACTCCATGTCTTTCCTCTCTGGGATGGCAGGCGATACCACAGCTTTTCCTCCAGGGAATATTTTTTTGTGTATCAGACTAAATATCAGGATGGCCATTTGGCTTTTGACTTAATTCCAAAGTATCCCCGTTTGTATTTCACAAGTAAGGGCCCTTTTCCTCTTCTTTCAGCTGCCCCCACATTGTCTGCCTTCTTCCTCTTGTGAGATCAGAGTATTCCACGCTGCCTAGTATCTTTGGGTTTTCTTCCAGCCTGCGATAGCTCACCCTTATTTCATTCTGCTGGAAAACCCCCCGGTCATATTTGATTGTTGCCCTCTCTTGTCCCAGTCTCTCATCCCTCTCATTTGTTAAGACTGTCTTTGATTCTTGGGAATCCCATGTCTGCCACAGAGAATCCAGAAAGCCCCTGGGCCATATTTCAAAAGACCCACCAGGAAATTCTGAACATGTTTTGAAACTCCTACTAATTCTATGGGATTACAGAGGTTTATAAACTGCATTCCACATTTTTCCCTTGGTATCCTCACATACTTCTGAAATGTCAGAGGGACTAGGTTTCTCTTTATCCAGATATTAAACATGTATGGAAACTCTGGGGGAAAGGAATTAAGACGCTCAATCTGGTTTCCCTGTTGAAATCTCCTAGCTAGGACTGTATGACTGTTCACGTAGGTTTCCATTCTTTTTTTTTTTTTTTGAGATGGAGTTTTGCTTTTGTTGCCCAGGCAATGACGCAATCTCTGCTCACCGCAACCTCCGCCTCCTGGGTTCAAGAGATTCTCCTGCCTCAGCCTTCTGAGTAGCTGGGATTACAGGCATGTGCCACTAAGCCCAACTCATTTTATATTTTTAGTAGAGATGGGGTTTCTCCATGTTGAGGCTGGTCTTGAACTCCTGACCTCCGGTGATCCGCGCGCCTCAGCCTCCCAAAGTGCTGGGATTACAGGCATGAGCCACTGCGCCTGGCCAGGTTTCCATTCTTATTTGGCAATACAGTACAAATAAAATTGTAGCTTTTTCCCTCTTATTTTAAGGAAGGTTTTTTAATGAAACAATAGATCACAATTTATCAAGCTTAATTTCTTCCAACTACAGAATTCAATTCTTTCTGTGGCTTAGTTGATGTTGATGTGACCCTCATGCAGTCTGAAGGTAGGTGCCATTATTATCCATGTCTTATGGATGAGAGACCCTAGGATGAGAGAGGTGGGTCCTCTTTAAGGATTTGTGGCAGCTTCTTCTTCTTCTTTTTTTATTTTTTATTTTCCCATCGATGATAAACTCCTCCAAGAGAAATGGAATTCTGGAATCAGTTTGTAAAGTCATCAATTAAAGTTACTATAAAAACCACTTGCTCAACCCTGGCCAGACCTGCCACCTGGATGGCTGTGGCATCATCTTGAAGACAAGCATCTGTTAATCTTATCTGTGGTCCCAGCCAGATGACAGAGAGAAGCAAAGACCAGTGTAATATGCAGTGACTTGAGGAGACTTTTGGCATCTGTTGAAGCCAGTCGGTGACAAGGAGGCAAGCATTTTGGTGGCTCAGGGTCTCCTTCAAGAAAGAAACATTCATAAAGGCTTTACAGTTGCACCTCTGGCCTCATATGCTCTCCAAACCCCTTTAGTGGGGTTCCCCTCCCGTTATCATGATGTCCTACCTCCTAGAGGCATCTACACTATACGACACCCCCACCTGGGACAGGAAGCTAGGTGCGCCCTAAAGATTAAAGGGAATAGAAAAGGTCATAGAGCAGTGTTCCGCAAACTTGAGTATTATACACTGTCTTTTTAAAGGAAGAACATTCTTCATAACTGTGTGTGTTGACGTGAGTTATTTTTCTTTAAATGTTATTTATAAGTACATGAGCCCCAAATTTAACTTCTTTTATTTATGGCCCTATACAACTGAAAAACCAAAACTCATTTACAGGTTAAATATAACCGAGAGTAAAAGAACCCCAGAATATTCAAATGAGCAACATTAATGCAATGGCTAATGTTTTGTGGGAAGGGAACGGCTGTACACAGCATGAGTGCAGTTCTCACTGCTGGGCACAGGTTCTTCGAGATTGTCAGGCCCATCTTGTGATGCCTCAACTCCCCGAAAACTTTTCATTCTTCCAGGGTCTTTCCAGTTTTTTGAGTACGCATCAGAAGCACCTGGAGGGCTTGCAAAAACACCGCAGAGTTTCTGATTCCAGAGATGTGCAGTGGCGCCCAGGAATGTGCATTTTCTTTGCTTTTTTTTTTTTTTTTTAAGAGTCGGGGTCTCGCTCTGTCACCTAAGCTGGAGTGTAGTGGCACACTTACATCTCCCTGCAGCCCCAACCTCCTGGGCTCAAGTGATCCTCCCACCTCAGCCCCTCAAGTAGCTGGGACTTACAGGTGCGTGCCACCATGCCTGGTTAATTTTGGTATTTTTTGTAGAAATGGGATCTCACCATGTTGCCCAGGCTGATCTCAAACTCCTGAGCTCAAGAGAGCCGACCGCCTCAGCCTCCCAAATTGCTGGAATTACAAGTTTGAGCCATTGCGCCTGTCTGAATGTGCATTTTCAACAAGTTCTCAGGTGGTACTGATGCCACTGATCTGAGGACAAACGACACACTATTCCAGTCACCAGGAGACTTTCTTTTCCACTGATGGAAGCACAGATGCATCACTGACACTTTTAAGTCCAGCTCTGCTTCCTTCTCATTAGGCTATGATAATAAAAGTGAATTTTTTTTGTTTTTTTTGCAAAAATAGTTCATTGGTAAAGAAATACCAAAGCAGGCACTGAAATTGGGCGTGTGCGGTGGACGGTGTTCTTAGTTATACGGTGGCCATCCATTGCCCCTGGTTATGCTTTGTGAAATGTTTTAGTCTGTTGCCAAGAAGAAAATAAAAATTAGAACTGCTGCACCCCTGAGGATGTGTCTGTGTACCTCAGTTTGAGAAATACTGCATGAGTTAGGCATTATGAAGCACTTGCTGCAGAAAAAAATGATACTGTGTAGGCAGCAGGCTCTTCAGCTTTAGGTATGAATATTAGAGTGAGATTAGGCACCCAGAGGTGGTGAGCAGGGACAGAATCTTGGTTTTGTTTTTTCTTCCCCTTAACTCAGTTCACTCCAACTCTGTTGAAATATAAGGTCTTTGCTCTGTAGCATGGAAACATTAAAGCTCATTAACTGCATGAACCTGCTGGTGTGTATTCAGGGCAGAGGACTGGGTTGTTGAGGAGACTCCCAACCCTGTCAAATAAAGCACAGGCAAAAGGCCTGAGGTCCCGAACTGGGGAAGACCGAGAAGGGTGGGAAGATCCTGGTTCCAGTTTTCAAAGATGTGAAGTGCTGACCATGGAAGAGAAACTGGTCTTGTTCCACAACCAATGAACAGAAGATGTAGATGTTGGCTTAGCCTTGGAAAGCTTTATTTTTGCGTAGAATTGCCCTGGATGGAACAGGCTGGCTCAGAAGCATTGGGAACAGCTTGTCTTGGAGGTTGTTCAGTGGTCCTCAGCAACAGCTTTGTGGAATGTGCCAGAAGGTTTCTATCCATAAAAGCCGTGTGTCCAAGTCCTCTTTGTGTGCAAAACTCTACAATTTTGTGACCCTTTTAGCATTCCCTCTTAACGATCTCCAATAATTTTTCAAAGCAAGAATGTTGAGCTCTACCTCAGACATACTCAAAGTGCAGCATTGCATAGTATGTTCTCAAACATATCACTAGCCCCTGATACTCCTTCTCTGCACCCCTAACCTGTCTTTCCTCCTCAGCCTCCTCAGTACCATTCTGTTACCACCATTGGTCCTGCATTCTGAGTTTGCCACCTGGCACGTGCCCTTCAAATGTCTCCACTGCGTCTTTGCTTTTCCCTTTCTGTTGCGTGCCATCATTCCCATTCTGATTTTAACAGCAACCTGCTGATTTCCTGCCACAGTTTCCTATTTTCCATTTTGAGCCCCTTTAATCCACTTATATAACATAACTGATCCCAAATTATTTGGCCATACCACTTGTATCTGCCTGACCGCTATTCCTCCCCCGGGGGACGTGTTCCACTAAACACACACAGGGAAATGCTGCTCAAATAGCTCTGTGTGTGCCTTGTTCATTCTTGTTTCCATTTCTTTGTTTATGCCGTTTTTATCTCTCCAGCCACACAACCAGCCAACCAAAGATACATGAGCTCACACACATGCAGTCACTACCTGCGCAGCGTTCCCTCTTCATGTACCTGTTTCTAAGTTCTCTTTCTCCCTTCATTGAACTCCTCTTGTGGTCAAAAGTGGTGCAATTCAGCATTTCTTATTCCTTTTGCACTGATCACGCCCTGGAAGGACTGTGCTCATTTATTTGTTCGCACGTTGCTTGCCTGTCTTCTTCCTCACTCAAACCCCAAGAGGGCGGGTCTTTCTCTGGTCCCCAGTACAGAGCACCTATAGTCTTGCCTGGGGCAGAGAGCCATCCAGCAAGTATTTGTGGAATGACTGTTGACGTATCTGTCCCCCTAACTCCACTGTGAGTGGGAACCAGGTCTTAGTATATGTCTGAAATTAGCAAATGATTTCTAGCGGGAGCTGTGGGCTCCAGCACCTGTCATTATCTGAAATGCCGTAATTCAGAGGGGGTCGCCTTGGAATTGGGCCTCGAGGGTCTTAATTTCAATCAGTCTCGTTGGATTTGTTTTGACTGGAAATCTTAGTGCCTGTCTTTAAAGTATATATTCCCTTGGGCGCTTTTGAACACTTGAGACCTCTTGGTAGGCAGACATTTCAACTCTATCAGGAAATCTCATCAAAACGATGTTAGATTTGCATATCAGGAAAATAAAAATCCTCTAAGAAGATGTTTCTGTTCTCAGATTGGCTTTGGATAGGGGCAGTTAAGCTTATTCAGAAGGTATTTCAACCACATCTGAGATGTTGGGTTGGGGCCAGGTGGCAGAATCTCACAATGAACAATAAAAAAAATCAGGGCAGGAAGGAAGGGGACCTCCCCAGAAATTTCTCTAGTTACAAGCCACGGCAAAATTCAAGAGTAGAGCAAAACGCCGGGTTTTGGTATGAGGCTTCATTTCTGAGGGCTGAGTGGTAACCTGGCTCACAGTTTGGCTGTGACTGGCACTTCCGGTGTGGGGGGCTTTTCCTGTATTTTTTGGTCAACCTTTTCCAGGTACCACCTTGTAAGCCATCCTTGGAAAACCACATAATGGCAATACTACTCTTAATTGAGGTCCCTGACGTCTCCCAGGTGTTTCTTACATTGCTTGGTCTGGGCCTCCTTGCTGTTGACTTCTTCCTGCCATAGCATTCGGAGAGAGCAGAGGGTCATGGTTCCCCTCCTCAGGAGGTGGTTCCTGACGCTCTTGAAACTCCTGTTTTTCTCTGTGGTCGCCTTCTGGGTCTTCACATTCAAGTGCTCTCACCCAAGCCTGCCTTTCTTTCTTTCTTCCTTCCTTCTTCCTTTCCTTTCCTTTCCTTTCCTTTCCTTTCCTTTCCTTTCCTTTCCTTTCCTTTTTCCTTCCTTCCTTCCTTCCTTCCTTCCTTCCTTCCTTCCTTCCTTTCCTTTCCTTTCCTTTCCTTTCCTTTCCTTTCCTTTCCTTTCCTTTTCTTTTCTTTTCTTTTCTTTTCTTTTCTTTTCTTTTCTTTTCTTTTCTTTTCTTTTTTTTCTTGGTGGAATTTCACTCTTGACGCTCAGACTGGAGTGCGATGGCGCGATCTCGGCTCAGTGCAACCTCCGCCTCCTATGTTCAAGTGATTCTCCTGCCTCAGCCCCTCCAGTAGCTGGGATTACAGGCACCTGCCACCACGCCCGGCTAATTTTTGTGTTTTTACTAGAGATGGGTGCCAGGGTGTGCAGGGGCTTCATGCACAGTTTGCAGCACAGCAGCAAGAGGATGAGCAGGTAGTAGTCCAGGCTGATGAGGCAGGGGTTGGGGATGGAGGCGCTACACAGGCTGGTCTCGAACTCCTGACCTCAGGTGATCCACTTCCCAGAGTGCTGGGATCACAGGCATGAGCCACCTCGCCCGGCCTCACCCAACTCTTTGAACGTGACACTGAGCGTTCTACAAAGATGGCTTTGAAGAGGGCCTGTTGAGTTTGGCATGGAAGCAGCAGCTCTCATGCTTTGGTGAAGCCCATGTCTCCAGTGTCTTCCCCTCCCCAGGGGACCTCACTCCACTTTCATGTGTATGTCTCTCTTTTCAGAGGTGTGAACATGTATGCCATGTTGACCGGGACGCTGCCTTTCACGGTGGAGCCTTTCAGCCTGAGGGCTTTGTACCAGAAGATGGTGGACAAAGAAATGAACCCCCTCCCCACTCAGCTCTCCACAGGTAATGCACCTGCTGTTCTAGATCATGGTTCAGGACTTCTGTTGTGACCAGTTCGGGTCCACCTGTGAAACGGTATTTGTTTTGCAGCAATGGTGTTATGTCTATCCCATGATTGTAAATTTCTTTCTAGTGTTAAATCAAAGTGTCAAGGGGTGGTTGGGTTTCCCGTCTCTCAACGGGCACTCGTGCCTTTCTTTTTATTTATTTATTTAATTATTTATTTATTTATTATTGAAACGGAGTCTCGCTGTTGCCCAGGCTGGAGTACAGTGGTGCGATCTCGGCTCACTGCAAGCTCCGCCTCCCGGGTTCACGCCATTCTCCTGCCTCAGCCTACCAAGTAGCTGGGACTACAGGCGCCCGCCACCTCGCCCGGCTAGCTTTTGTATTTTAGTAGAGACGGGGTTTCACCGTGTTAACCAGGATGGTCTCGATCTCCTGACCTCGTGATCCGCCCGTCTCGGCCTCCCAAAGTGCTGGGATTATAGGCTTGAGCCACCATGCCTGGCCTCGCTCGTGCCTTTCACCTGTATCCTTTCCTGTTCCTTTATAATTCTGAACCCCTAACTCCTCCTTCCTCCTTCTGCACAAAACACATAGATCCAAAGGATCTGATATTCTCCATTTGAAAAATAATTGCAGGCTTGATTGTTTTAAAACTCACCATATTATGATGTTGACTTGGAAAAGAGGATTTGTGGTCACATTTCCAATATGTCTACTTTCTGCAATGATTGTCAAGAAATGTTTGTCGCATTGAAGTTGGGGCTGCGATTTGTTTTGTGAGTTGAGTTTTTGAGCCCGTTCAAAAGCTTTTAAGTATATAGAGGTTAAGTTACTTGATTGGACTGAATCATCAGGTGCGTTTGAAAAGTTCTCTCAAGCTTTAGCTGGTTCACATTTCAGTAAACAGTTTGTATTAAGGTTTGGTTTCAGATCCAGTAAATCAGTACAATTTGTTCTTTTGTTTGGTTCACAATTCAAGTTCCTGGCCTTGGCTTGGCTTTGATGAGCATTTAATTGGCTCCTTAGAATAAACTCAGCTTCACTGAGATAAGGCTTTTGACCAAAGAAGAAAGCAGTTATTTAACTGCAACTTATGATATTTATGATAGTTAAAATATAGCATTTTATTTTACTACTGTTATGCATTTTTCTTCTGAGTTTAAAAGCACGCATGAAGCTGACCCTGAATTTATCTTGCCAAGTGGAATCCAAGTGGAGACACATTCTTGTATGCAATGATCTAATTCAGCCCATACTGTCTCCTTAAGGGAGGGGAGAATCTCTGGAGGCTTGAAAGCAAAGGAGGCATTAAGTCCTTGGGAAGATGAGTTACAGCTCTGTCATTATAGAAGAAATATTTCTGCACTGAGAGGCATAACTCTCAGAGTTAGAAAATGTGCAAAATGTCAAACCTATTGTCATATTTAAGTTTTAGAGCTTTCAGAAATGTCGAAAGTGCGGCAGAGCACTCTGAGGTGTGCCCATTCATTCATTCATTCCATATTTCATACTCATTAGCTTATTCCATGAATATGTATTGTGCACCAATTATGTGCTAGGTGTGTTCTAGATTAAGGAAGACAGAGAACAAACCAGTCTCTACCCTTATAAAGCTTATATATCAGCAGGGGAGGCTAAAAATAAATAAATGGGTAATAAATAAACATGTGTGGTATTTGGTAATGTTAAGTGCTCTAAAGAAAATAAAATAAATTGGGACAAGGGGATAGAGAGTAAAAGGTTTTTTTTTTTTTTTAACAAGTAAGATTATTTTAAAACTTTTCATTGTGACATAATTGTAGATTCACACACAATTGCTAGAAATAATACAAAGAGATCCAAATAGCCTTCATCCAGTGTATTAGTCCGTTCTCATGCTGCCGATAAAGGCATACCCGTGACTGGGTAATTTATAAAGGAAAGGGGTTTAACAGACTCACAGTTCCACGTGGCTGGGGAGGCCTCACAATCATGGTGGAAGATGAAGGAAGAGCAAAGGGACGTCTTACATGGTGGCAGGCAAGAGAGCTTGTGCAGGGGAAATCCTATTTATAAAACCATCAGATCTCGTGAGACTTATTCACTACCATGAGAACAGCATGAACTGCCCCCATGATTCAGTTATCTCCACCTGGCCCCGCCCTTGACATGTGGGGATTATTACAATTCGAGGTGAGATTTGGGTGAGGACACAGCCAAACCGTATCACCCAGTTTCCCTCGATAGTAATATGGTATATAACTGTGGTATAATATCACCACTGGAAAATTAACATTGATAAAATCCACTGACCTTGTTCAGATTTCACAAGTTTTACCTACACTTATATGTGTGGGTGTATATTAGTTCTATGGAGTTTTATCACATGAGTAATTTGTGTGACAGCCACCACAGTCAAGATGCAAGACAGTTCCCTCACAAGCTTCCCTTGTGCTGCTCCCCTGTAGCCACAGCCACCTCCCTTCCTCCTGCTCTCCCTAAGCCCTGTCAGCCACCACCCTGTATCATCTGTAATTTTGTCATTTCAAAAATGTTATATGTAAATCACTTTTTTTCCCACAAAGCATAATTTCCCTGAGATAATCTGAGTTGTTTCTTTTTATTGGTGAGTAGTATTCCCCGGTGTGGATATACCACTGTTTGTTTCACCGTTCACCCACTGAAGGACCGTTGTTTTATTCAAGTGACCCATAACAAAGGACAATAGGAGGATGAATGTACCCCCACAGTTGGGAAAGGCAGATAGTGCTGTCTTTGAGCCTGATGAGAGGCTGAGGAGCTGGACAACTGCTGATCTGCTGCCACTTCATTGTATGAGTCAGAATAGACCAGGTTATGCTGCAGTAACGATCAACCCCCAAGTCTTAGTGGCTCAGGACCACAAAGGTTTTTTTCTCACTCATGCTACATCTCAATTGAGAGTTGGATCAAACGTTGAAAGGTTCTGCCCAGCCAAGGGCCCAAGGCTGATGGAGCAGCCACCATTTCCAGCATTTCTGGTTCATGCAGAGGGAGAAAGGGAAAGAGAAAGAGAAGCTCTTTCACCAGCAATTAAATCTTCCACCAATCTTCCAGATGTAAGTGGAAGCTTTCTAAAACATGGCACATGGCTTCACCCAACTAAAGAGAATGGGGCAGTGCAACCCTACCATGTGCGCTGAAAGTGAAAAGCCAGAAATATTTGTTGATTAGCGTTAGCATGAGCCCCACACAGCTGTGGGAAAAGGAGCAGACAAGCACAGGTAGGTTAAGAACACAAGAAAATCAGCCTCATTGCTTCAGAACCATACCTTGTTTTTACTTTCAATAACATTATACAATCTTAGCAGGCTGAGCTCTAAGTGTTTTGTTTTGTTTTTTTTTTTTTATTGTGAAAATTAAATTTAACCTTAAAGAAGCAAGAGTTGCAGTTCTGAAGATGTTAAAAGATAATCTAAAAGTAGTCCCAAAGAAGATATATTAAAAATGTTTCCAGCAATTTCAGCATCACTGGAATTGCCGTCCAACCTCACATAGCTCCTGCTTTGAGCGGACAGCTTTGCGTTGGCCTTAAGCTCTGTGTGTGCTTGTTAAAGATCTTCACATTCCTGCAGGACTTTGTTGTCTTGACTTGTCAAGCATGAATTGCATTTCTATATCTGATTTTCTAATTAGGGAATCTGATGCTCTCCCTATCTCCCCCTTTTTAAAGTAACTATTGGGATATAGAAATATCTTTTTTTCAACTAGGATTGAAATCCTTTGAGCCAGGTCCCAAGTGAAGTGTTTGCACATGATAGATGCTCAGGGAATCTAGGTTGCTGACTCTGGTGTTAACGTGCCTGTGTGACCTGGAAAGGTGGCCCGTAGATTATTTTGATGACTCAGGATTGGGAATTGTCCTGATCCAGTAGGGCCCAGAGCAGTGCACCAGCTGCTGAGGCAGCCCAGGGAGTCTTATCTGGTTTATAGAGTGAATGTCTTCAGATTTGAGTACCAGCTGCTGCCCTTCTGACAGCCTCCCATTTTTCCCATCCTTTGCACCCCACCAAGTTTATCTCCTCTCCCTTCCAACCAGCCTGGCCCTGCTTATATCCGAAAATACTAGCTTACCAGTAACATGAGTAGCTGCCATTTATTGAGTAATCCTTTGTAGGTGTTTTTCATGTGGTGTTGTTTTTATACAGTCCTGCAAGGTAAGTCCCTGTTTACCAGTGAGGAAATTGAGTCTCAGAGAGATTAAGTCTGCTTGACTGAAAACCTAGATTTTCCTACCATGCAGTGTTATTTCACTCTTCTCTCATTTTAGTTAGTATAAGATGCACCCCCCTACAAAAAGTTGGAGGTATTATCTATTGTCTGTATGTCCTTATGTTTTGAGTAATGTCAATCCAAATAGAAAATATGCCAGTTTTACTGTACCTCACTAATGCACATCTTTATTAATTGGATGACTCTGTCATTCATATTTGTTTTTGTTTTTGTCTAAGACAAGGTTTCACTGTGTTGTCCTGGCTGGAGTGCAGTGGCACAATCATGGCTCACTGCAGCCTCAACCTCCCAGACCAAGCAATCTTCCTGCCTCAGCCTCCCAAGTAGCTGGGACTGCAGGCGCATGCCACCATGCCCAGCTAATTTTTTTGTGGGGGGGTATTTTTTATAGAGAGAGGGTCTCCCTATGTTGCTCAGGCTGGTCTTGAACTCCTGGGCTCAAGCAATCCTCCTGCGTCAGACTCCCAGACTGCTGGGGAGTCTGAGGTGACTCAGGCATGAGCTACTGCACCTGGCCCTGTCACTCATACATGTAATTATCATATCTATGAATTCCACTGCTCTTTTTGAAGATTAAGTTGGAAGATTTTTTACCAAACCTGAGTTGAAAACAGCATTATTGCCCTTGTGGATCCACAGAACACGCTTCCAAAGAACTGCCCTTCATTCATCTCTGTCATGCCGTTTGCAAACTTAAGCTTCGAGGGCCTTTCTAAGTCTCTCTTGTACACACTTTCTTTTTGCTTGTTGGCACTTGTATGTCACAGAATAGCAAATGCCTTTTATGGCTGAGCAATTTTTCAGACTGCTTCCCTTTTCATCACTACACCACAACGCTGGCATTTATAATGCATTCCAAGCAGTCAGTTCAGGTTATGATGGTTTTGTGCCGTGAATTCTTCAAAGTCAAGCTGGAGGAGAAGCGTTAGCTTTCATGAGGGTTGAGCCAGTGCTAATGACGATGTCCAAGAAGGCATGATGATCAGATTATCAAACAGTTCTTTAGCTTGGGAAGTGATGAGGAGGGAGCTTTGAGCGGGGAGGAGTCTCTATTTGCATCTATCAGGCTACGCTAATGTGAAAAGTCTGATGACTTTGCCTGTCACCTGCAGCCGTTTCATTTGGTACCGTGTTTAGGTGCTCACACAAGCCAGTCCAGACTTTGGAAAGCTGATGACTCGTGAAAGAAAGTGGGATTTGCGATGGAGGAAGGTGTGCTGTGTGTTACGTTGAGCAGGGTGGTACTATTTTTCCGGGCTTGAGTGGAGAACCTCACTGTTATCTCAGAGAGGTGGAGGGCAGTGTGTGGCCTGTGGCCATGCCTGGCATGGCTTTCCAGGATGGTGAGGAATATTTTAATCTCTCTTGCTTATAAGGCATAGGGGTTTTCAGGACCCTAAAACAAACTTCAAAGAGCTCTAAGGATATTCTCAAAGTCCTTTTTGGATAGTAACGCAATGTCTATGACGTCCAAAGGAAGAAAATTCGTCAGTGGAGATTTGAACTAAAATTACTTGCGCTCATCAGCAGTTTTTGAGGATGCAGAGTGCTCGGTTATGAAAATAGAACAAAAATGCACATCCAGTTTGTCCTTAGCACTTCTGGTTCATCATACTTTGAAAAAGCCTGGACTGTTGCCCAAGTCCTTTGACGCAACCCTGGGTTGTTGCCCAAGTCCTTTGAGGGTAAGCAACAGCAATGTCTCAGAAAACATTAACTCACCAGCCCACCCACTCTGATTCATTAAGCCCTCTTCTTCTTTATCTGACCAATAGATGCCCCCAGTTAAGATCTAAGTGACTCTTCCAATGCAGGGATGTTAAGGTAAGCGAGATAGACATTCTGCAAAGCAGAGATCTGTTTGATTTTTGGGTTATTAAAGAACATGGATGAAGCTGGAGGCCATTATCCTTAGCAAACTAACACAGGAACAGAAAACCAAATACTGCACATTCTCACTTATAAGTGGGAGCTAAGTATAACCAAGAGGACACCATGGACACCAAGAGGGGAATAATAGACACTGGGGTCTACTTGAGGGTGGAGGGTGGAAGGAGAGAGAGGAACAGAAAAAATAACTATTGGGTACTAGGATTAGTACCTGGGTGATGAAATAACCTGTACAACAAACTCCCATGACACGAGTTTGCCTATATAACAAACCTGCACGTGTACCCCCGAACCTAAAATAAAAGTTAAAAACAATTTTTTTTTTTTTTTTTTAGAGTTTTAGCTGGGTATCGAGCGATAACACTTACAGTGGTAAATGTACCTCATGGTCTCCACGCATGCATTTCTACCCACACCACTGTTATTATTTTTTTTTTTTAAATTTTGAGATGGAATCTCTCTGTGCTGCCCAGGCTGGAGTGCAGTGGCATGATCTCAGCTCACTGCAACCTCTGTCCCCTGGGTTCAAGCAATTCTACCACCTCAGCCTCCCAAGTAGCTGGGATTACAGGTGTGCACCACCATGCCCGGCTAATTTTTGTATTTTTAGTAGAGGTGGGGTTTCTCCATGTTGGTCAGGCTGCTCTTGAACTCCTGACCTTAGGTGATCGACTCACCTCGGCCTCCCAAAGTGCTGGGATTATAGTCGTGAGCCTCCGCTCCTGGCAATATTTCCTTTTTTCAAAATTTCAGTATGTTTTTGGGGAACAGGTGGTTTTTGGTTACATGGATAAGTTCCTTAGTGGTGATTTCTGTGATTTTGGTGCATCCATCACCTGAGGAGTGTACACTGTACCCAATGTGTAGTCTATTATCCCTCACCGCCTCCTACCCTTCCCTCCAAGTCCCCTAAGTCCATTGTGTCATTCTTATGCCTTTGCACCTTCATAGCTTAGTTCCCACTTATAAGTGAGAACATACAATGTTTGATTTTCCATTCCTGGGTTACTTCACTTAGAATAATGATCTCAGCTCCATCCAGGTTGCTGCAAATGCCATTACTTTGTTCCTTTTTATGACTGAGTAGCGTTCCTTGGTGTGTGTGTGTGTGTATATATATGACATATATGACATAAATATAACATGTATATGACATATATATATATCATATATATAGTCACATTTTCTTTCCTTTTTTTTTTTTTTTTTTTTTTGAGATAGAGTCTCACTGTGTCACCCAGGCTGGAGTGCAGTGGTGCGATCTCAGCTCACTGCAATCTGCCTCCCGGGTTCATGCTGTTCTCCTGCCTTAGCCTCCCCAGCAGCTGGGACTACAGGTGCCTGCCACCACGCCCAGCTAATTTTCTGTATTTTTAGTAGAGACGGGGTTTCACCATGTTACCCAGGATGGTCTTGATCTCCTGACCTCGTGATCCACCTGCCTCGGCCTCCCAAAGTGCTGGGATTACAGGCGTGAGCCACCGTGCCTGGCCATATGTCACATTTTCTTTATCCACTTGTTAGTTGATGGACATTTGGGCTGGTTCCATATTTTTGCAGTTGTGAATTGTGCTGCTATCAACATGTGTGCAAGTGTCTTTTTCATGTAATGACCTATTTTCCTTTGGGTAGATACCCAGTAGAGACTACCCACTATTGAAAGGGAGATGACCTGGTAACCTCTTCAACAGTATGGGAACCCACCCTGGTGGTGGGTTGACCATGAAGTTGGCCTGGCTGCATGACCCAGCAAAGATTATTTCTCTTGAGTTGATTCTGGCATCACAACTGGCCCCTTTTTTGATGGTCTAATTTTTACCCTGCAGAAAATGGGTTGAAAAAAGGCTCAGCATTTCCTCAAGAACAATGTTAAAATGACAATTTAAAACTTTTGAGAAAGTAAGACATTTTATGACTTCTTGCAAAGAAGATTACCTTAGAACACTGAAAAAATAACTTTGAAGAGAAGGATGGAAAAACTGGGGGAGCAAGCACATTATTATTTTCTGGGGTCTATTATTTGGTATGTTGGAAATCAAGTACAAAGCTACATAAAAGAATTCTTTATATTGCAAGAACATTCTAGCAATACTTTGTAAAATAAGGGCTATAGCATAAGAAAATATCACAGTCCCACAAGTCAAGCAAGACAAACCATCTGCATTTTGAAGTCATCCCTGACATTCTTTGCCCATATGGGGGTATGATGTATATTCTCCTGCTGAACAATTTTGTAGCCTTAGAAGAGCCTTCATGGGCTGGGTGTGGTGGCTCACATACTTAATCCCAACACTTTGGGAGGCTGAGGCAGGAGGATCGCTTGAGCTCAGGGGTTTGAGACCAGCCTGGGCAACTTGGCAAAACCCCATCTCTACCAAAAAAATAAAAAAATTATCCGGGCGTGATGGTGCATGCCTGTAGTCTCACCTACTTGGAAGGCTGAGGTGGGAAGGTCACCTGAGCCAGAGAGATCAAGGCTGCAGCAAGCCATGTTCGCACCTCTGCACTCCAGCCTGGGCGACAGTGTGAGACTGTCTCCAAAATATAAAAAATAATGAATAAAATAAATACAAAATAAAAGGCTTCATGTGCATTATAAACGCATTTTTACCTCTCATACAGTTGTCTCCATTGTTAAATCATAAAGGATGCAAATATTCTGCTTAGAGATGAATTAGCTTATCTCCAGTGCTTGAATGGATAACAAGTGCTCTGTAAATATTTGTGAAATGAGAGGAAACTCAGGGCATTTAAAACATTATTTTTGGCCAGGCGCGGTGGCTCACGCCTGTAATCCTAGCACTTTGGGAGCCAAGGTGGGTGGATCACGAGGTCAGGAGTTCAAGGCCAGCCTGGCCAAGACGGTGAAACCCCGTCTCTCCTAAAAATACAAAAATTAGCCCGACGTGGTGGCGGGCACCTGTGATCCCAGCTACTCGGGGGGCTGACACAGAGAACTGCTTGAACCCGGGAGGCAGCCTGGGTGACAGAGCGAGACTCCATCTCAAAAACACAACAACAACAACAACAACGACAACAACAAAACATTATTTTCCCTGGGATGGAAGGAAAAGGGGTGGTAGGGATTTTGTAGGTTTTCAACAGTTTCTCGTATCTTTTCCTTACACACTGTGCTCAGCATGACTAATGTGATACAGTGAACTTCAGGAGGCTGGAAAAAGAAAGACAAAATATATTAGCATCCTGTCCATCTAAGCAGTCCCTAAGAGTCCCCTAAGAGACAGTGCAAAAGGAGGCACCCATCAGGCAGACATGGGTTCACAGTGTGGTTTTCACTAGAACTTTTTACACAAACTAGGATTTTAAAGTCTGGGTCACTCATGCAGAGGTTTCATAACACTTTAACCAAAATGTGTGGCGCTCTGGTGTCTTGATAGCCTGATTGACTGCGCTGGGTGGGCGTGGGCTCTGTGCAGCCTGGGTGTGGCATCGTCGGGTTTGGAGAAGAGGTGGGTGGCCATATAGAATGGCTTTAAAGGAAAGGATCAGAAAGCAGGACCTCTCTGGTCTCTTGAGACTCTGAGTGTCCTGTGGTCCCCAGTTGGGAGGTCTAACTTAGGAGGCCCGTACACTTCTGGCTTCTCCCTGAGTACCCAAAAACCTTCCTTGCGAGCAGGCATTTTCTGTTTATTTTCTTTCATTCCTGCAAGCCTGTCAGTAGAACATCTCTTTGGCTTACCTATAAGCAACAAGAAAAGACCACAGGTTGTCTTGGGAAACACAGGGAATGGGGAGACCCAAACTGGTTCTTGCTTTATCATGCACCAGTTGCTCCCCTTGGACAGAGAACTTAAATCTTTGGATATGTGGTGTGTCCTTTTTAAAGAGAGAGAGGGAGAAACGGGATTTTTCACACCCCTCCTGTCTGAAGGGAGGTAGGGCTGAAACCAAGCTCTATGAATCCTTGAATCAGAACCCTGCCCAGAGACCCAGAGATCACCCAGCAGTGGCTCGGGATGGGCAGGCGAGGTGGCGAGTCCCCTGTGATGGTGGCTTTCACTGATATCTGCATTCAGCCTGTAACATGCGTGCATTCTTTCCCGAACGTCTCCCAGGTGCCATCAGTTTCCTGCGCTCTCTCCTGGAACCGGATCCTGTGAAGAGGCCAAATATTCAGCAGGCACTGGCGAATCGCTGGCTGAATGAGAATTACACGGGCAAAGTGCCCTGTAACATCACCTATCCCAACAGGTAATTTCGTGCACCCAGAGGGACTCCTCGGGAGAGATGGGGCGTGTCCTGTGAGCCCCGAGCAGTTCCGGACAGAAAGCTGTCCGCGGCTGAAGGAAAAGCCGTGTTCTCTTGGCTATCTCCCCTTCCCACTAACACCCACACCCACACATCCACAAGAGGAAGCGTAGACAGGGCCACCATGTGCTGTTGTGCCCTGTACCCTGCAGGGGCACCTGGAGGAGGGGTGAATGGAGGCTGACATCCAGGCTTTGAGGGTCTGCGTCTTCCCAGGGGGTGCCTCTTTCTAGTTCACACAAAGGGACCTTTGAGACTAGCTGTTGCCTGAGTGTGTGTGTGTGTGAGAGAGAGAGAGAGAGACAATGTCTATGTCTGCTTGGGTCTCCATGTGCGTGGGTGTTGTGTCTGTGTGTATGTGTTGTGTGTTTGTGTTTCTGTGTATAAATTTTTGTGTGTCTGGGTGTGTGTGTGTATGTCTTTGTTTTGTTTTTTGATACATAGTCTGGCTCTGTCACCCAGGCTGGAGTGCGGTGGTGTAATCTCAGCTCACTGCAACCTCTGCCTCCTGGGTTCAAGTGATTCTCTTCCCCAGTCTCCTGAGTAGCTGGGATTACAGGCACGTGCCACCACACCAGGCTAATTTTGTATTTTTAGTAGAGATGGGGTTTTACCATGTTGCCCAGGCTGGTCTTGAACTCCTGACCTCAAGTCATCCGCCTGCCTCGGTCTCCCAAAGTGCTAGAATTTCATATGTGAGCCAACGTGCCCAGCCGGTCTTTGTGTGAATGTGTTTGCGTGTGTGTGATCAGCTCACGAGTCCACCTGCCAACATCAGACAGAAACACATGGGATCACCCCTCCTTTTCCAAACCACCCTTAGATGCCTTCTTCTGCCTTGTTCTTGATGTTTATTTCAGCCCTAAGACCCCTGCTTTAAAATGTGGGAGGCAGGAAGGGAAGGCATAGGAGTCACTCGTTTTAGGCCGGGTGTCCCTGTAGACTTTCCATGAAGGCTCCACTTTATCAGTTTCCATGAGGAGGGTTCTTTAAGCAAAGTTTGCAGACAGGAACCCACAGCACAGGAGCACTGACAGGTTCCCTGTGGCAGCCCATGCTTCTCTATGTTGGTGCGCTAACTACAGATTCAGAAACATTTTTCTTTTTTCTTTTTTTTTTTTTTTTTTTTGAGACAGAGCCTCACTCTGTCACCTAGGCTGGAGTGTAGTGGCATAATCATAGCTCGCTACAGCCTCCACCTCTTGAGCTCAAGTGATTCTCCCACCTCAGCTTCCTGAGTAGCTGCGACCATAGGTGTGAGTCACCATGTCAGGCCATTTTTTCTATTTTTCTGCAGAGAAAGGGTTTTGCCATGTTGCCCAGGCTGGTCTCAAACTCCTGCGCTCAAGCGATCCTCCCGCCTCTCAAGGTGCTGGGATTATAGGCTTGAGCCACTGCGCCAGGCCAAAAACATTTCCTTGTATATTTTTTTCTACTCATTTGTCCTGTTTCTAACTAACCTGAGCAAGGGAATGAAGGCCCTTATTTTGGCTGTTTTCGTGCAAATAAGGAGACCACATGGGCTCAGTACCTTCCAAGACTGGGACCCACCTTCCTTCTTCCTTTAGAGCTAGAGTGTCTTGTACATTTGACCAGGCTTGGATGAAGGCAAGAGAACCACTGACCCAGAGGGGCAGATGGGAGACTGAAAGGGCAGAGAAAAGGGTGTCCTGTGTAGTCATGGTTTCAATGCCTAGAAAGGTCTAGAAACACCCGCCAAGCCTTATGAAAGCTGAAGTGCTGAGTCCTTCAAAGAAGATGGCCAGGCAGGGCTCTGCTTGGGGTGGAAGCTCTGGAAAAACTTTAAAGGGGCGTGGGAGTCTGCATCCACACTTCAGTGCCAAATTTACACTCACCGTGCTCAGAGAGGAGGTGGTTTCACTCTGTTGCCATCTAGAATTCTAGCATTTGGCCCATGGGAGGTAATTTAAACAAAGTCTAGGTGACTTAGGTTACCAAGGGAACCTGGAAATAGATTGCTGTTTTCCAATAACAGCTCGATGTGGGCCAGGATCTGAAACAGACACCAGAAATACTACTCTAAAGCGAGGCAGGGAGCAAAGCTGAAAGGACCTTGCCTCATTATCTATACTCATGATGGAGAGCAGCACACAGGTACGCTTTCTGTTAAAGGAGGGGCCTTGGTGGTGGCCACATGAGTCATTAAGCTCATGTAATCACCGCCTAAATGAGCATAATCAATCCACTCAATGTGGCAGCTGCTGGAGAAAGTGGAGCTGGTGTTAGAAAGACGGTGTTTCCCCTCCTTGTTGGCTGCATCTTCATTCACAAAGAATTAGGAGGCGACATCTCATGTTTGTGGCTTTCCCACAGTTTGCAGACAGACTTTGATAGATTAAAACATAAATTCATACTCCTATCCTGTTGTTGCCAGATTAGTGTAATGGTTTTTGCATTTGGACTTGGTCAGCAGCATAATGGCCGCACATGAAGCTGGTTCAGTGGATTGTAAAACGGGCTGAGATCTCGCGTGCTAAGGAAGACAGCACTCCGTGTCTTCTGTTTATGTGAGGCCTGTTGCTCATTTCACACTAGAGGCAAATCAGTGTTTGGTTTTTAAGTAGTGGAACCCGAATTCTTCTTTATTTTTATTTTTTGAGACAGAGTCTCGATCTATTGCCCAGGCTGGAGTGCAGTGGCACAATCTTCGGCTCACTGCAACCTCTGCCTCCTGGGATCAAGCGATTCTCCTGCGTCAGCCTCCTGAGTAGCTGGGATTATAGACATCCACCACCATACTTGGCTGATTTTTGTATTTTTAGTAGAGATGGTGTTTTACCATGTTGCCCAGGCTGGTCATAAACTCCCGGCCTCAAGTGATTCACCTGCTACATCCTCCCAAAGTCCTGGGATTACAGGCGTGAGCCACCACCGTGTCTAGCCTGGAACCAGAATTCTAAGCTGTTGGGGGAGGTACATGATATTTACAGTGTTTATTTTGAAAAACCTTTATCTTTAAGACAAAAAAATGTGTTTTTTATTTTTTTTTTCTGGTTTTACTGGCATGTAGCTAAAGGGAATGAGAACATACAAGCAGAGAAAGGGATATTTTCTTTATAAAGTATATTTTGTAGTTTCCCAACATACCTAGCCCCAGATGTATTTTAAGTGTTGTCAATATTTTCCTTTTGAGAAAGTAAGGAAAATAAAGGTCTCACATTTTACATCACTCTTCTGTAAAGCCTTCTCCTGTGAAGTCATTTCAGCCACCAAGTTGATCTCTTAAAGCAAAGAGAGAAATATCTTTGGAAGTAAATTTTTTATAAATAAGTGTTTATGCCAGTCAGTCAACAGATGTTTGCTAGGTCCCCAGCTCCCCTCCTGATTCAGGTGCAGACCTTTTTTTTCTTTTCTTTTTTTTTTTGTTTGAGACAGGTCTTCCTTCGTAGCCCAGGCTGGAGTGCAGTGGCGCAGTCACAGCTCACTGTGACCTAGAACTCCTGGGCTCGAGCAATCCTCCCACCTTAACTTCCATAGTAGAGGGACTACAGGCATGTGCTACCATCCCCAGCTAAGTGTTTCTATTTTTGTTGTAGAGATGGGGGTTTTGCTGTGTTGCCCAGGCTGGTCTTTTTAAACTCCTGGTCCCAAGCAATCTCCATGCCTCAGTCTCCTAAAGTGCTGGGTTGCAGACATTTGTACAGAGCCAACCTTGCTGCCTCTTTCTGTCTCCCTGCAGGGGCCTGGACAGTCTCTCCACCCCTCCAATTAGCTTTGGAACTGGTGGGAGGGGAGGAGGTTACAGGCAATACAAGACAGAATTAGACCAAATTAGATCCATGGTATCAAAACAGATTGCATGTAAATTTGCTCAATTCAGATAATACCTAGTATTCTGGAACGTTGTACCATTCTCTATGTTATCCAAACATGCAGCCATATACAGATTCGATAAGTGATACTGGAGAGCCCCAGGTTTATGCATTGTTTATTGGAAAATGTTTAAACTATTCCTCTCAGTCCAGAGTCAGTTGACCATTTACATTATGGCAGAGCTCGTTTTTGAAGATACTGTACATAAAAGGCAGAGATGGGGTATCTGCCCCTGTGCATACCCCTCCTTTCCACACTACTGACCTTTCTTCAGAATACCCCATGCCCTCTGGGGGTGCCCTGCTCTTGGGGTTCCCAGGTATTTCCAAACCACTGTTCGCTCTGCATTGTTTTGGTAGACCTCAAGTAGTTATTTTAAAAAACAGACATGTTATTAATATACTTTTTAAACCAGTAATCATGCCCATCCCTCTCCCACCTGTTATCTGGAATGTGTAATTTTGTGGCAAACAGGAATGAGGAAGGCTGACCTCATTGTTTGTTGGGTGTGTTTTCATTTGTTTGTTTTTTGGGACGGCACTTAGGCAAATGGAGCAGAGGGAGAACTGATGTAGGTTACACTGATTGGTGGCAGGCAATGGTCAGGAGACCTCGTTCTGCTCTCGGTGCCCCTGCCAGCCGGCCGTGTGAACTGGGCAAGTTCTCTTCCTACAGGAGAACTTGCATAGTCTCTTCTTCTTTACAATTATGCGGCTACCCTGTGGGGTTTCTCTGGGCATTATAGCTCTGAGGTTCCATCCAAAATGTCTTCAGACCCCTTGACATGGAGGCTAGCAGCTCTCCAGCCAGATAAGCTTGCTTTCTGCTCCAGTTGCCCTCTTTGTATTACTTTATTTATTTATTTATTTATTTATTTATTTATTTATACTTTAAGTTCTAGAGCACATGTGCACAACATGCAGGTTTGCTACATATGTATACATGTGCCATGTTGGTGTGCTGCATCCATTAACTCATCATTTACATTAGGGTATATCTCCTAGTGCTATCCCTCCCCTTTCTCCCACCGCACGACAGGCCCCAGTGTGTGATGTTCCCCACCCTGTGTCCAAGTGTTCTCACTGTTCAGTTCCCACCTATGAGTGAGAAATGCAATGTTTGGTTTTCTGTCCTTGCGACGGTTTGCTCAGAATGCCATCATTCTTTGTATCACTCTTAAGGGATGTAGAATGTTCTTTTGACACAGCCCCACTGCCAACACACACACTCCCTTAGAGCCCTCCCCCTGATTTCTCAGTCTCTGTAGCCATTGGATGATGGTGATGATGATGATGATGATGATGGATGTATCTGTTTATTTGGGAAGCAGTGAGCATCTAGACATTGAACCTGGCTGCCGGTTCTTAATTCTAGGGCTGTCACTTCCTGTCTCTGTGACCCTGGACAAGGTACTGCATTGCTGTGGGCTTTGGTTTCGTTATCTGTAAAGTTGGGATAGTGATAGTACCTACTCATAGGACTATCAGGATGACTAAGTGAATTTACATTCTGTCTTCCCCACTGGGAAGGTGAACAAATGAATGGGTAGATGAATGAAGCCTGGTATTTCTTTGCCAATGTGTCCCAAGGAGTTTATCGTCATAGTACCCCTGTGGAGTAGCTTTAACTGTCTTCCTCTGAGAGCACCCCACTTTGCAGCTGAGCCCTGGACCCCCCCATGTAAGAACTTATGAGCTCTTTCTGTTCCTCTAAACATGACTTAGCTAGTTTCTGAATACCTTCCTTTTCCATCCCAAAAACCAGAGTCCAGGTGGCTTCTGTCCATGGCAACAAATACATTTTAAGGAAAGAATGTGTGATCATAAGGAAATCTGGGGGACAGTTGGGAGATTTAAATATAATCGGGGTATTAGCTGATATTAAGTGATTATTAAAATTTTATTGAGTATGTTGATGGTATTGTGGTTCTGCAGGGGACATCTTTGGATTTTGAAGGTGCACTCTGAAGGGTTAAGGGGTAAAATGTCATGATGTTTGTAATTTAAAATACTTCAGCAAAAAAAAAAAAAAATGCAAGTATGGCAAAGTGATCACTGGTACATCCAGATGATGGTATACGTAAAGTGATTGCACTATTTCTCCACTTTTCTGAATACATGAACATTTTCAAAATAAAAACTCAAGTCAATGAACGAATGAGTGAATGAATGAAGCTGATTCTGCCCAGGGGGTCTGTGTGGGACTCTCCGTGAAGTGCAGGGGTGACTGGTCCTCTCTCTCTCTGCGCCTGGCAGGATTTCTCTGGAAGACCTGAGCCCGAGCGTCGTGCTGCACATGACCGAGAAGCTGGGTTACAAGAACAGCGACGTGATCAACACCGTGCTCTCCAACCGCGCCTGCCACATCCTGGCCATCTACTTCCTCTTAAACAAGAAACTGGAGCGCTATTTGTCAGGGGTAAGTGCGACCCTAGAGGCGATCGTCTCTGCTGTCTGTGGAAAAAAGAGCTCCTACACCCAAAGTGTTTCTCGGTTGCTGACACTTGATCCAAGCTGCTAATTTAATCTAATGTGAGGCTGAGTTTTCTGAATGTGGGATAAAGTCGTAGCTAAACCTGCTTCTCAGGGAGTGCCTTTTATCTGCAATGTTTTTCAAATACTCTCCCACCAAGTTAAGCCCTGGGCAGAATTGGGAGGGGTTCAAGCCTCTTTTCCCTTCAACAGCTTCTCTGTTGCCTTTTTGTTGTTGTTGTTCTGCTGCCTCTTAGCTCTTCGAGTTCCCCACGCTGTGGGCATTGGAGGGTTCTCTGGTCATAAAACTTAGGTAGCAGTGCCTCCCGGGCATTTGTCTCTAAACTATGGTACTGTATATGAGAAAGCCACTATTGAGGTTTAACTTCTCCAGAAAATAAGGAAGTCAGGCCAGGGTTCCCTGGCCTGACTCTGACACCTTCCCTCAGTGAGAGTGTCAGAAAGTCCAAGTGTCCGGTGTCACCTGTGAGGTACATTTGGAGTTTCCACAGCGTGGAGTGGATGGTGGGACCATGACACCCTGTCCCCTTCATCATTTTTGCCACAAGCAGTTTCAGTGTGCCTGGGTAAGGGAATGTATGTGCCTTAAATCGTCTCTCTCCAAATGGACAATGGCTTAAAAAGAATTCTGCAAATTGGATCCAAGACAATATGGAGTCTGCATACAGTAGCTCATGCTTTTACTCAGAATGGTGGGTGCTGACCAGCTCTAACAGGGAGTCAGCTGAAGAAATTCAGAATTGCCAGGAAGCCCATCTGAAATTTTACTGAGTGTTCACGGGACCATCTTCACCCTGGGCCTGTTGCACCTTGACATCTGATGACGTGGAGTTGTCACTGTTAGGAAGACATTTACCTTCCAGAACGTGTGCTATTTGAAGTCACGTGATAACCCAATATGTCACTAAATTTTACTAGAAAATAGGCTTAGAAGCCTTTCTGAGGTTTCTGTATGAGAGCCAAAGATGAAAAATCTACCAGCAGTTGGGGAAATGATATTCTCGCTGGCATGGTGGAGATGGCCAAATTAATAACCAGAGGACAAGGTGGTCTGTGTGTGTCTTTTGTTAGCAAATCGATTTGAGAGCCATCTAGAAAACATTGCTGAACAGACGAAGATGCTCCATGGGAGGTTGGTTAAACATTTGGCTGAAGGTACAGATGTTTTTAAGCTGATTTAGCTCAGAATATTGGCCAGATTTTGCTTCCGCACGAAATTATCCACAGAACTACATTTTTTTTTTTTTTTTTTTTTTTTTTTTGTGAACCACCAAAGGAAAGATCTACATGAGAAGAAATACTTTCAACAGTAAAAAGCCTTAACAATGTTTTATGGGGGGAAAAACGTGCTGTGTACGATAGGGTGGCACCTCTCTGATGGGGACAGAGTCACGCTTTGAGTTAGATTTCACAGATGGTGTCACGGTGGCTGCCTTCATCATAGAAGGCTGCTGGAGAAGAGATGTCAAATCCAGAAAGACAGGACTTTCAACATATAGTATATTATTTATTTTATTTTATTATATGTTGAGGAGAGATTAAGAAAATCTCTTGTATCACACAGCAGTTCTCTGTTCTCTCATCACGAGGAACATAAAAGACATGCTGGACTTGAAGGTGTTTCTCTCTCATTTCTCTTTTTTTAATTTTTTTTTCTTTTTTTTTTTGAGACAGAGTCCCACTGTGTCACCTAGGCTGGAGTGCAGTGGGACGATCTCAGCTCACTGCAACCTCTGCCTCGCAGGTTCAAGTGATTCTCCTGCCTCAGCCTCCTGAGTAGCTGGGACCTCAGGCACGTGCCACCAGGCTTGGCTAATTTTTGTATTTTTAGTAGAGATAGAGTTTTGCCATACTGGCCAGGCTGGTCTCAAACTCCTGACCTCAAGTGATCCTCCTACCTCAGCCTCCCAAAGTGCTGGGATTATAGGCGTGAGCCAAAGCACCTGGCCCTCTTTTTTTTTTTTTTCTTTTGAGATGAGGTCTCACTCTGTCACCCAGGTTAGAGTGCAGTGGCATGATCTCGGCTCACTGCAACCTCTGCTTCCTGGGTTCAAGCGATTCTCCCACCTCAGCGTCCTGAGTAGCTGGGACTACAGGCACGCACCACCATGACCAGCTAATTTTTGTATTTTTGGTAGAGACGGGGTTTTGCCATGTTGCCCAGGCTGGTCTTGAATTCCTGAGTTCAAGCAATCTGCCCACCTTGGCCTCCCAAAGTGCTGGGAATACAGGTGTGAGCCACCGTGCCCCGCCTCATTTCTCTTTTGTAAAAAGACCATATTCCCTAAACTTCTTTCTCATACTTCAAAATTTCTATTTATTATATATCTTATAGTGTACATGATATAGTCGTACAATGTTACATGCTTATAATTTATAAATGTGCATATATTGTAGGTGCCTGCTTACAAGTTTCTCACACATAAGGGATCAGGGTCATACCATTTGGACACCACCATGCTATAGAGGAGAAAAGTTAAGAATTTAAATAGTCTTCAGATAAAAGGAAGAAAAGAGGGTTAATGCACTGATTTTCTTTTTCAGGTGATGAATACTGTTCAAAACTTAGTTATTCAAATGTGTTTTCATGAAACTGACTATATCATAAAGTTCATGATTTCACTTATTAGAGAATGTCATTGCTACTTTCTCAAGTAAGTTAACAGTTCCAAACACTCTCCTTTTGGTGGAACTAGTTCTTCAGGTGCTGACCAAGTAAGATGGAGGGTCTTAGGTTTTAAAAACCTTTCCTATAGTTACTTCTACATTTAGAGATACAAGCTTTTGTCATTCACGCTCTTCTTAAACAATCAACATAGCTCATGCCAAGCAAGAGAGACATTTTGTCTGAAGCTTTTTTGTCTTTTAAAAACAAAACAAAACAAAACTAAACTAAAAGAGTCTCACTCTATCGCCCAGGCTGGAGTGCAGTGGCACAATCATGGATCACTGGAGCCTCGACCTCCTGGGCTCAAGCAATCCTTCTATAGTCCCAGCTACTCAGGAGGCTGAGGCAGGAGGATCGCTTGAGCCTGGTAAGTCGAGGCTAATTTTATTTTTTGTAGAGAGGGGTTTCGCCATGTTGTCCTGGCTGGTCTCGAACTCCTGGGCTCAAGCAGTCCGCCCGCCTAGGCCTCCCAAAGCACTGGGATTACAGGCATGAGCCACTGTGCCTGGCCTAAAGCTCTTAGGCTGTGTCCTGATGCGCCTGGATGTATTGCCAGCTGCTACATTTCTGCCTGTCTCCTTTGCCCAGTATCAGGGTTGGGAGTGTTGCAAAGCAGAGTGGGGCTTTGTCTTCTGAGAACATTCTCTGGAAACTCAGCTGGTGTCATTCTAACTGGAAAAGGTTTGGGGGTAGTTTTCAATTAAATTTATTTAATTGACAAAAAAAATTGTATGTATTTATCCTGTGCAGCATGATGCTTTGAAATATATATACATTGTGGAATGGCTAAATCAAGCTAAATAAATATGTATAATAACCACACAAATTTATCATTTATTTGTGGTGAGACCATTGAAAATCTACTCTCAGCAATTTACAAGAATAAATACACTGTTATTAACTATAGTCACCACATTGTTTAATAGTGTCTTGAATTTTTTTCCTCCTGTTTAACTGAAATCTTGTATCTTTTGACCAATATCTCTTCTGCCCACTTCCCCCAACCTTCTTCAGCCCCTGGTAACCATCATTCTACTCTCTACTTCTATGACCTACACTTTTTAGATTCCATGTATAAGTGAGATCATGCACGATTTGTCTTTCTGTGCCGGGCTTCTTTCACTTAGCATTATGTCCTCTAGGTTCATCTATATTGTCAAAAATGACAGAATTTCTGTCTTTTTTAAGGTTGAATAGTTTTCCATTATATATATGTACCACACACTTTCTTCATTCATTCATCTGTTGATGACACAATAGCCATTTCTTGGCTATTGTAAATAATGCTGCATTGAACATGGGGTGGGGGTGCATATGTGTCTTCAACATATTGATTTCATTTCCTTTGGATATAGACCCAGAAGTGGAATTGCTGGATTATATGGTAGTTCAACTTTTAATTTTTTGAGGAACTATACTGATTTCTATAATGGTTGTACTAATTTACATTCCCACCAACAGTGTGCAAAGGTTCTTTCTTCTCCACATCCTCTCCAACATGTGGTATCTTCCATCGTTATGATAAAAGCTATTCTTACAAGTGTGAGGCAGTATCTCATTGTGGCTTTAATTTGCATTTCCCTTATGATTGGTGATACTGAGCAATACCTATTGGCCATTTCTTTTTTTTGAAAGAGAGTCTCACTCTGTCTCCAGGCTGGAGTGCAGTGGCGTGATCTCGGATCACTGCAACCTCTAGCTCCCGGGTTCAAGCTATTCTCCTGCCTCAGTCTCCTGAGTAGCTGGGACTACAGGTGCGCGCCACCATGCCTGGCAAATTTTTGTATTTTAAGTAGAGACAGGGTTTCACTATGTTGGCCAGGCTGGTCTTGAACTCCTGACCTTGTGGCCCACCCGCCTCGGCCTCCCAAAGTGCTGGGATTGTAGGCATGAGCCACCACACCGGGCCTAAGTTGTCGTCTTCTTTTTTTTTTTTTTTGAGATGGAGTCTGGCTCTGTCACCAAGCTGGAGTGCAGTGGCGCGATCTCAGCTCACTGCAACCTCTGCCTCCTGGCTTTAAGTGATTCTCCTATCTCAGCCTCCTGAGTAGCTGGGATTACAGCCGCCTGCCTGCCACCATGCCCAGCTAATTTTTATATTTTTAGTAGAGATGGGGTTTCACCAAGTTGGCCAGGATGGTCTCTTGACCTCGTGATCCACCCGCCTCTGCCTCCCAAAGTGCTGGGATTACAGACGTGAGCCACCGTGCCTGGCCTGGGCCTAAGTCTTATTTTTTTTATTTTTATTTTTTTTGAGATGGAGTTTTGTTTTGTTGTCCAGGCTGGAGTGCCATGATGAGATCTCCACTCACCTCAACCTCCGCCTCCCAGGTTCAAGCAATTCTCCTGCCTTAGCCTCCCAAGTAGCTGTGATTATAGGCATGCGCCACCATGCCCAGCTAGTTTTGTATTTTTAGTAGAGACGGGGTTTCTCCATGTTGGTCAGTCTGATCTTGAACTCCCTACCTCAGGTGATCTGCCTGCCTCGGCCTCCCAAAGTGCTGGGATTATAGGCATGAGCCACTGTGGCCCAGGCCTAAGTCTTTAACTCATTTGGAGTTGACTTTTGCAGATGGTGTGAGATGGGGTCTGCTTTTGTTCTCTGTGGATGTCCAGTTTTCCAACACCATTTATTTAAGAGGATCTCCTTTCCCCATTCTGTGTTCTTGGCAGCTTTGTCAAAAAGTAATTGACCATAACTGCATGGATTCATTTTTGGACTCTCTTTTCTATTCCATTGGTCTATGTGTCTCTGTTTTTATGCCAGTATCATGCTGTTTTGGTTTCTATAGCTTTGTGATATGTTTTGAAGTCAGGTGGTGTGATGCCTCAGCTTTGATCTTATTGTTCAAAATGACTTTGGCTATTCAGGGTCTTTTGTGGTTCCATACAAATGTTAGGAATTTTTTTTTTTTTTTTTTTCCCTGTTTCTGTGAAAAACATCATTGGAATTTTGACATGGATTCCATTGAATCCATAGATTGCTTAGTATACTATGGACATTTTAATCATATTAATTCTTCCAGTCTATGCAATCTTTTCATTTACTTGTGTCTTCTTCAATTTCTTTTTTTTTTTTTTTTTTTTTTTTTTTTTTTTTTTTTTTTTT
>NW_016807866.1:1346032-1387195 GCF_001698545.2 Rhinopithecus bieti
TTTTTTTTGAGACGGAGTCTCGCTGTGCCGCCCAGGCTGGAGTGCAGTGGCCGGATCTCAGCTCACTGCAAGCTCTGCCTCCCGGGTTCCCGCCATTCTCCCGCCTCAGCCTCCGAGTAGCTGGGACTACAGGCGCCCGCCACCACGCCCGGCTAGTTTTTTCTATTTTTAGTAGAGACGGGGTTTCACCGTGTTAGCCAGGAGGGTCTCGATCTCCTGACCTCGTGATCCGCCCACCTCGGCCTCCCAAAGTGCTGGGATTACAGGCTTGAGCCACCGCGCCCGGCCTTCTTCAATTTCTTTCATCAATGTCTTATAGTTTTCAGTGTATAGATCTTTCCCTTCCTTGGTTACATTTGTTCCTAAGCATTTGATTTTTTTATGGCTATTTTAAGTGGCATTGCTTTCTTGATTTCATTTTTGAATAGTTTGTTGTTAGTGTATGAAAACACTATTGATTTTTGTGTATTGATTTTGCATTCTGCAACTTTCCTAAATTCATTTACTAGTTCAAACAGTTTTTTGGTAGAGTCTTTAGGGTTTTCTATATATGAGATCGTATATCAGCAAACAGGGACAATTGAACTTCCTTTCCAATTTTGATTCCTTTTATTTACTTATTTATTTATTTTAACAATTTCCCAAATATTTTTATTTGTATTTTTCCTTCTACTTTTATTTTAAGCTCCAGGATACATGTTTAGGATGTGCACGTTTGTTACATAAGTAAACATGTGCCATGGTGGTTTGCTGCACAGATCAACCTATCACCTAGGTATTAATCCCCGCTTTCCTTAGCTATTCTTCCTGAGGGTGCCTTTAATTTCTTTCTCTTGCCTAAGTGCTCTGGCCAGGACATGCAGTACTATGCTGAATAGAAGCGGTGAGAGTGGGCTTCTTTGTCTTATTCCTGAACAAGTTGTCTGGGGATTAATTCACTCTAGTTAGAAACACCTGCTTGCCTCGAGTGTGGATTCTCAGACCAGTTGTGAGTTTTATGATGTCTGTTTCACATTTAATGCTTAAATCATAGGGCATACCTAGTCTGAGAATCCATACTCTAGGCGAGTGACTGTTTTTAACTAGAGTGAATTAATCCCTACAGACAACTCAACTGCTCAGTAATTTCCGCACATGGCTAATTTAATTGTACTGTATGCACTGTCTCGGTTATTAATCTTATCAACCAATTATTTACACCCCTTGTATAATTTTGAAGCCCAATCGAATGAACTAAAAAGTAAAATGTTATCTCTTAATGGCCATTTCTTCCCTTCTCTCTTGGTTTCCTCTTTTTAAAACCACGAAGCATGTATTTTAAGATAGAGAGCCCGGAAGGGCATTTATTAACTATTTGTCGGTTGATTAATTAATTAATCCGTGTTTTTATTTCACCCATTTCCAGACAGGATTGCACCTACCTCAGCTTCAGTGCAGTTGTTTGTCTTCTTCTTTGAGCTATGTTAGGAATTGTTGTGACTTTCATTTGGGTGGTGGTAGTGGGGAGCAGTGTGTGCATGTGTGTGTGTGGTGTGTGTGTGTGCACTGTTTTTTGTTTTTTGTTTATTTTTATTTTAATTTTCTTGAGAGACAGAGTCTCACTCTGTCACCTAGGCTGGGAGTGCAGTGGCATGATGTTGGCTCACTGCAACCTCCACCTCCTGGGTTCAAGTGATTCTCCTGCCTCAGCCACCCGAGTCGCTGGGATTACAGGCGTGTGCCACCACATTCGGCTATTTTTGTATTTTTACTAGAGACAGGGTTTCGCCATGTTGGCCAGGCTGGTCTCAAACTCCTGACCTCAGGTGATCCACCCACCTTGGCCTCCCAAAGTGCTGGGATTCCATGAGCCACCGCGCCCGGCCGTGTGCTGTTTTAAAATAAAGCAAACAAGCAAGATCCATGTTCTATGTAGTGGTCCAATAAAATAAGTTATTCATTCCAACTCATTTTCTTGGTTTCTACATACATGTTTTGGAGTAGTCTTACTGCACAGATGAAAGAACGGAGGCCCTGCAAGGGGCAGCGTTCTACTCAGGGTCACCTGGCCCTTTGCTGGCAGTGATAGTAACACAAGTAGGTGACCCGACTCTGCACCCAGGGCTCACCCCACGCTGCATCCTGCATGCAGGCCATCCTGGGGTGAGACTTTATGTTGCAATTTACTGGCCTGCCAAACATCCAGCATTCTCTCAGCCAAGCGCTGGTTTAAAAATTAATGACTGCTTCATGGACATTTCTATTTCTGAGAGTTGAGCTGTGCTTTTTCTTTTCTCCTCTGGTAGAAATCTGACATCCAGGACAGCCTCTGCTACAAGACCCGGCTCTACCAGATAGAAAAGTACAGGGCCCCCAAGGAGTCCTATGAGGTGAGTGATCCCTGAAGCCAACCTCAGGGTCTCTTAGGAAGGGTGGATTTCCATTCGCAGAATTGGAAAAGAAACCAATTACTGTGGGACACTGAAGTAGCCAAAGACACATACTTACACTCATAACGGAGCCCTGGAGAAACGGTTTACAGCGGAACCGGCTTCGCGGTGTCTAAACCATGGTTCTCAGCTCTGGCTGCATGTTAAAGTTGCGGGGAGTGTTTAAGCATCTGGATGCCCAGGCTGCTCCTCAGACCAGTTCCATCAAATCTTGGGAGTTGAGACTCAGGTATCGGGAGTTTTTAAAGCTCCCTTGATGTTCCAGTAAGCAGCCAAAGTTGAAAACCACTGTCAGGATCTCCCACAATGAAAATGAGATGTTTCAGTGTTTCACTCATATGTGAGTGAAACTAGCAAAAATTGATCTCATAGAAGTACAGAGTAAAACTGTGGTTATTGGAGGCTTAGAACGGCAGGGGGAAGGGAGGGTAGAGAGAGGTTGCTTAACGAACATGAAATTACAGCCAGACAGAAGGAATAAGTTCTGGTGTTCTGTGGCCCTGTAGGGTGACTATAGTTAACAGTAACTTATTACATATATTCAAAAAGCTAAAAGAGGATTTTGAATGCTCCTAACACAACGAAGTGATAAATATTTGAGGTAATAAATATGCCGATCACCCTGATTTGATCATTACATATTGAATACATGGATGGAAATATCACTCTGTCCCATAAAAAAGATGTATAATGATTATGCGTCAACTAAAAATAAAAGGAAAAAAATGCAAATGCTAGAAAAAAATGAGATGCTTAAAAATAGAGCTGAGTGTAACATGTGGCATCAGAAGAAAGTGAGATGAGGACCAGGAAAGTTTGGGATCAGGCAGGCTTTCCTGGCCAGCTGTCCCTGGTGACCTGATGTAACCTGGGACGTACCTAGACAAAAAGACCACAGCTCTTTGATTTCAGAATAAAAACTAGGCTCCTGTGGCAAATTGTCTCAAATTTGGATCCCACATCCATGTTTATTAGGAGACTGTGCCTGTGAATTCCAGATCCAGGGAGGGGGCCAGGGGTGGGGTGTGGCCTCAGGGCCCCTCATTCACTTTTTGCCAAGGGAGCTCTTTTTTCTCTCAGTGATTTTCCTCGGAACCTCCTTCCCTTTCCCCTCTGGAGCCTCTTTATGTCCCTTGAGTGTCCTTGCCACGGGAACCTCTCTCCTGGGACACCCAGGTCTATTAGTCTGTTCTCACACTGCTAATAAAGACATATCTGACACTGGGTAATTTATAAAGGAGAGAGGTTTAATGGACTCACAGTTCCACATGGCTGGGGAGGCCTCACAATTGTGGCGGAAGGTGAATGAGGAGCAAAGTCACGTCTTACATGGCGGCAGGCAAGAGAGCTTGTGCAGGGGAACTTCCCTTTATAAAACCATCAGATCTTGTGAGACTTATTCACTACCATGAGAACAATATGGGAGAAACCGCCACCATGATTCAGTGATCTCCACCTGGCCCCGCCCTTAACACATGGGGATTTTTACAATTCAAGGGGAGATTTGGGTGCAGACAAATCATATCACCCACCCAGAAGTTCCTTCATTTGAGAAGGGATCAAAAAGGGACCCTTTGTCTATGCCCCAGTGAGGCCACTGGGCCTGGCCTCTCCTCTTCTTTTCCGACGTAAAGTTTTCATCCTGATCCCGTGAGCGGTGCCCATCGCTCTGGAAGGATTCTTCTCTGGGCTTGTCTTGCACGCAGGACTGCAGTGGAGCATGGTGGTTACTGGGGCCCACACTGGGCTCCTGGGCAGCCAGTGAAGCAGGTGTCCAGGGACACTGATGACGGGGAGTGCCCAGCTGCAGGGCCCCATGTGTGAATGTGACGGGAGCTCAGGAGAGGGAGCTACCCCAGCATCGAGGTGGGCAATGGCTCGGGTCTCCATTTCAGACAGACCCTGGGGCAGAGGGAGAGGAGAAACTGGCAAAGACGAGGGCCTGGGGGTGGCCGGGCAGGGGGTGGGGCAGCCAGAAGGCAGTGATGCCAGCGAGGGACCGGAGGGGCTGTGGGAACAGAGGAAAGGTCACACATGAAATGGTCAGCATTGTCTACTGGGCAGCTAGTTGTCCTGAGGATGTTAGAAAGAACAGCTTCGTGAAGTGCCAAAGGCAGCAGAGAGGTTGTGTGGATTTGGGGTGGGGAGGGGGAAGTGAAGTCAGTGAGCATGTACCTGTCCATCAGTGATGCTGTAGTGAAGTGAGAGAACGTGTCCTTGATAGAAGGATGCTTGGGGCAGGGGAGGAATGGTGGGCCTTGGCCTTGACCCCAGGCTGGATGCCCCTTCCTCAAGACAGGCTGTGGGGCCCGGGGAAGATGAGGATGGAGACAAGCTCTTTGGAAGGTAGGCTGTGGCTGCAGGAGCTAAGCCACAAGCCCAGGTGTGGCTTTCAGGCTTAAAGCCGGAGAACCAGGTGATGGGGACCCAGATGCCCCCAAACTCTAGACCCCTCTGGCCAGTTGATTACTAAATGTTAACCCTCTCTTGCATGAACGAAGGGGTCTTGAATCTAGCACGCTCTGAAACAGACTCTCCTCCTGCCGCCTCCGCCCCCCAGCACAGTAGCAGCCCCATCCTCCAACAGTCCAGGGAAGAGACCCAAGAGTCCCTGACTCTGACTCTCCCCTGACCCCTAGAACCACCCCATCACCAAGTTCTGCCAGTTTGACTGCTAAACCCCTCCAGCCCCTGCACTCTCTCCATCTCTGTCCCCACACCTGTTCCCAGCCATATCACCTCTGTCCTGGGCTTCTGCTATGCCCTCCTAACTGACCCTCTTGCTTCTGGGATGGTGGCCTGCCACTCTCTCCTGCCTGGCCGTCAGAGCGAGCTTTTCACCCTCACACCTCATCATGTCACTTTCCTGCTTGAGACCTTCAGAGGCTTCTTTCACTTGCCGGGCAGACTCCGTGCGTGGTCGCCCTGTGTGGTTCAGCCCCAGCTTGCTTCTCCTACCTTGTCTCCCAGCCCCATGGCCCACACACACAGCGCTGCCTCCCGCCCTGTGCTCAGTCCACAGCCTTAGGGCTTGCTGTGCTCTCTCTGCCTGCGGGGGCTGTGCACATGCCGCTCCCTCTTTCAGAATGTTTTCCCTGCTCCTCTTTGCTAAACCTAAGTGTTTTCAGATCCCAAAGCAAGATCACCTCCCCATGGGCCCCTGCTATTCCCTGACCTCTGCCATCCAGTCTTATCCTATCTATCCTATCTGCCTACCACGTTCTACATCCTGGGGCGTGTCCTGTTTGCAGCTGTTTATTTGTTCTGGGGCTGTTTGATGAACATCTCTCCCTCTGGACTGTGAGTTCCAGAAGAGTGGGCTCTGAGTCCCTTTTGCTCCTCACGATATTCCCAGAGGCCACACGATGCCTGGCATGTAGTAGGTGCTCAATAAATATTTGCTCAATAAACAAAAGATCAAGTGAGCCCTGATCAGAGTCTCAGAAAATGGATAGAACTGGGACAAGCAACTGGAATAGGTAGGACATTCCAGGTGGGACACCTGGCTGGATTAAAGGCAGGGGGATACCTGCAGCCTAGCACATACGTGATGTTATCATCACCAAATGGCCATGCCTCACGTCAGAGAGGGACCGCTTATGGTCACCTGCACTGAGGGTGGTCACCCCAGCCAGAGTCCAGGGGATGCAGAATTCACTGTTAGACTTCCTCCCTCGTGCCTTTCATGTCACTCATGAGGACCTCAAATAGCAATGCAAACTTAGGTGCATGGAGTGTGTGCCCTAGGTGGCCCGTAAGCCACCTTGCTGATGCCCTGGTCCACGCTGACCTCACATCCGCCCCACTGCGAGTGTGTGTCAGAAGGGGCCAGAAGTCTAGTGGGAGAGGGGCCCTCCTTTCATTCTGATTCCTTTTCTCTATTATTTCCTGTGACATGAAGACACATGGTAAGCGTTTAAACATTTGTTGAAATATTTAACGATTAGGATTTAAATAGGAACACTAATGGGCAAACAGCATTCAATTTTCTATGATCCATTTGTTTCCTCTAAACTGCAGCGATACTTCTCTAATTAAGTGACAGCTATTACCAGATAATCCAACTTGTCTCCGGCGGAACCTAGAAAGTGGAGTGAGGCTACTTCGGGAAAGGGAAGGGCCAGACCTCACAGGGAAAGTCCACTCGGAGCCTGAGGGCCTTCCAGTCGTCCTCAGCACCACGTGGCAGGGGTGGAGCTGGATGGGGAGAGGGAGTGGTGGAGAGGTTTCCGATTGTGAGCAAACTGGGGTGTGGCCCAGGGCGCGTGTCCCCTAGGGCTGTCATCAAGCCCTGTCCCGGGCACTGAGTGCATGCAGTGGCCTCTTTGTTCCTTTTGATTCCAGTTCGTTTTCTCCTAGGAGACAAAGGAGCTGAATTAAGTTGCGACAACTTCCCTCTTGGGGTTACTGTGCAGTGCTTTTACAACTTCATCATTTTCTCTACCTCTTTTTCCTGTCAAAGGCAGAGACTGTATCTATAAAAGTGGGGTGCATTTCTCATCTGAGGACACCTATCGTGTGTGCCCAACAGACTCCTTTTTCTAAAAGAGAGAACCCCCCGGGACTTTGGGGGTCGAGGTGGGGAGGTTATCATTTTAAATTGGCTTATTAAAGCCATAGAGAGCCCAGGGCCAGTTTTGTTAAAGTCTTTTGAAAAATAGTGTTCATTGATAGGAAAATGTCAAATCCAGCTAGGAGGTCTCCTCTACAATGACAAAGTAATGTTGGAGTTTTGGAAGAAAACTGATGGAGAGGGTGGCGGGGGGCTGGATTCGTCTGCTTGGCTGCCCTAACAAGCACCACAAAATGGGTAGAAATTTACCTTTTCACAGTTCTGGAGGCCAGGTTCAGGGCTTACAGATGCGTCACCACAATCTCTGCCTTCATCTACACGGCATTCTCCTGTGTGTGTATCTGTCCCAATTTTCCCGTTCTTTTCTCTCCTCCCTCCCTCATTTTTCTTTCTTTTTTCCCCCTTCCTTCCTTCCTTCCTTCCTGCCTTCCTGCCTTCCTGCCTTCCCGTCTTTCTTTTTCTTTCTTCCTCTCTTCTTTCTTCCTTTTTTCCTTCCTGCCCTCCCTCCTTTCTCTCTCTCTCTCTCTTTTTCTCCCTTCTCCTTCCCCTGCTCTCCCCTCCCCTCCTTCCTTTTTCTCTGTTTCCAGGCCAAGCTGGAGTGCAGTGACACAATCATATTTCATTTCAGCCTTGGCCTCTCCAGCTCAGGTGATCCTCCCACCTCAGCCTCCCTAGTAGCTGGAACTATAGGCATGCACCATTAGGCCTGGCTAATTTTTTGTAGAGAGGGGTTTCACCTTGTTGCCTGGCTGGTCTTGAACTCCTGAGCTTAAGGCATCTGCTCACCTCAGACTCCCAAGGGGCTGGGATTACAGATGTGAGTCACCACGCCCAGCTCAAATTTCCACATTTTTAAAGGACACCAGTCATACTGCATTAGGGCTCACCCTAATAGCCTCATTTAAACTTGATGACCTCTGTAAAAACTCTGTCTCCAAATAAGGTCAAATTCTGAGGTCCTGGGGTTAGACTTTAACCTATGAATTTTGGGAGAATATAATTCAACCCACACACGGATGAAATATTTAAAGGCAAATATTAAAATGTTCACTTTGTGTCTTACTTCAAAATCTATACTAGTTTTAAAAATATAGTTCTGAATCAGATCCAGCGATCTGCGATCTGTGCTGTTAGAAATCAGAAATGTAGTTACTTGACTGGGCTCAGTGGCTCACGCCTGTAATCCCAGCAATTTGGGAGGCCAAGACGGGTGGATAACTTGAGGTCAAGAGTTCAAGGCCAGCCTGGCCAACATGGTGAAACCCTGTCTCTACTAAAAATGCAAAAATTAGCCGGGTGTAGTGGTGCACACTGTAATCCCGTCTACTCGGGAGGCTGAGGCAGGAGAATCGCTTGAACCTGGGAGGTGGAGTTTGCAGTGAGCCAAGGTCATGCTACTGCACTCTAGCCTGGGCGACAGAGTAAGACTCAGTCTCAAAAAAAAAAGAAGTGTGGTTACTTTGGGGGACAGAATGCCTGGGAGAGGACATGGGGATGGCAGGGAGGACCTTCCAGATGCTGGCTGTGTGTTCTGTTTCTTGATCCGAGTGACATTTCTGTGGGTGTCTTTGCTGTTTGAGAAAACATTGAGCTGCTGACTTATCATTAGAGCGTCTTAGATTTTAATGAAAAGTTTACCTAGGAAATCTATTCAGCACACGAATTAGGACATCTGCTGCCTACTTCCACGGCGATTTCAGGATTTGCTTTTTGTCTATGAAAACGGAAACGAATAATTCTCAGCCAGAGCTGCAGGGCCATGGGGGGAGCATTTGGGGAATAAATAGCAAGTGCAGATTCTTGAATTGTTGAAGGATGTTCCTTTTGACAGGCCTCTCTGGACACCTGGACAAGAGATCTTGAATTCCATGCTGTGCAGGTAAGAACTTGGGGGATTATTATGTATTAGTCAGGGTTCTCCAGAGAAACAGAACCAGCAGAGCATGGAGAGAGAGAGATTGAGACTGAGATTTATTTTAAGGAGTTGGATCACACAACTGTGGGGATTGGCAAGTCTGAAATCTGCAGGGCAGACCAGCAGGGTGCATGAGTTGATGTTGCAGCTTCAAGTCCGAAGGCCACCTAGAGGCAGAATTTCTTTTGCCGGAAGACCTCATTGTTTTTCCTTAAGGCCGTTGACTGATCAGATGAGACCCACCCACATTATGGAGGATAATCAACTTAAAGTCTAATTTAAATGTTAACCCCTTTGTTTATTTATTTATTTATTTAGTATGATTATGATTATGATTATGATTATTTTGGGTCTCTCTCTGTCGCCCAGGCTGGAGTGCAGTGGTGTGATTTCAGCTCACTGCAACCTCCACCGCCGGGTTCAAGCAATTCTCCTGCCTCAGCCTCCTTAGTAGCTGGGATTACAGGTGCCCACTGTCACGCCTGGCTAGCTTTTGTATTTTTAGTAGAGATGGGGTTTCATCATGTTGGCCAGGCTGTTCTTGAACTCTTGACCTCAAGTGATCCACCCACCTCAGCCTCCCAAAGTGCTGGGATTATAGGGTGAGCCACTGCTCCCGGCCTGTTAATCACGTCTTTAAAAACACCTTCACAGAACAATCTAGACTGGTGTTTGGCCAAACAACTGGGTACCATGGCCTAGCCAAGTTAACATATGAAATTAACCATCACTTATGATCCTAAGGGTTGGTCAGTCTCTGCCCAGGGCAGCAGGCTCTGCCAGCCCCATCCTTATCCAGAATTAAAACATGCAGAATCCTGTTGTGAGTTTATCAGAATCCCTTTAGACCACATTGGTTCTGGCTATGTGGAATTGACTGTTTTTTTAGTGTCTTGTTACAACTCTACACCTGGCTGTGCATTTCTGTTTCCACCTGTATGAGAAATGGGATTTGCAGCTATCTAGAGCTTCCTGGCTCAATGGCCTAATTTATGAACGAAACCTTTTTTTTTTTTTTTTTTTGAGATGGAGTCTCGCTGTGTCGCCCAGGCTGGAGTGCAGTGTTGTGATCTGGGCTCACTGTAACCTCTGCCTTCCGAGCTCAAGTGATTCTCCTGCCTCAACCTCTTGAGTAGCTGGAACTACAGACGCTCGCCACCACGCCCAGCTAATTTTTGCATTTTTAGTAGAGACGGGGTTTCACCATCTTGGCCAGGCTGGTCTCAAACTCCTGACCTCAAGTGATCTGCCTGCCTCGGCCTCCCAAAGTGCTGGGATGACAAGCGTGAGCCACCACGCCTGGCTCAAAGCCCTCTTTTTATCAACTCACTTGTAGGTTTTTCTGCAGCAAAATCAGATTTCCCCTTAAGTGATGGGCAGCAAGCAACCAAAACCAACCAGCTACCGACATCTGGGCCCCGGGCCATCCCAGGGGGCAGCGGTCAGCACTTGGTTCTGACACACCAAACAGCCTGGTGAGGCTTACTAATCATCAGAGGGAAGGAAAGCTCCAGAAAAGCCCACATCCAGCTGGACTTGATAAGAGTTACTCAAAGAAAACTTGTCTCCGCTCCCAGCGTTCCTCTGCCAGATGCGGAAAGAGGCAGATTTCCCAGGCAGCCATCCGTCCTCCAGCCTGGGGTGATGAGGGTGCAAAGCAAGCGTCCATCCCTGTTAAATGGATGCATTTGCTGCTCAGGCGATAAAGCAGGTGTGATGTGTGTTCATTGTTATCCTCCCAGAGCTGGGAAGGAACCACACTTTTGGTTACATGCGGGAAAACACCTCCCTCGAGAAGAAGTGAATTGCCCAAGGTCACCCAACACATTCTGGAGAGAGCAAGGAATGGACTCCAGACTTCAGACTGCCGAGCTGTGACCGTGGCTGGGATTCTCAGGTGCAGCACCTGCGGCAGCCACGCCAGGAAATAAGGGGGCAGTGTGGGTCTTTGGAACACAGAAGCCTGGGGTCATTCTTCAGTGGCCATCATACCCCTAGTTGCACAGCCATCAGGGAAGACTCCAAAGGGAACCAGCTCTCTGGAGCTCAGACTTCAGAGGCCAAGGATGGGTTTCCCCCTCCTGTAGGCATCTCCGTGTCCTCCACGGGACAATACACAACATGAAGGATCCTGGGTAAATGATTGATCATGGGGCCGTGTTTTCAAAATGTCCCTCTTTGTAAATGTCCATGCACATCTGCAGTGGGTGGAAATAGTTGATAGAGAACAAGAAGCTGTTCAGTGTATATGGCTTGCCTCTGGGGCCTCATGCGGTCTTTTCTCTGATCTGCCTGGGGGGATTTGGAACTGTGCTTGACAAGGTGCAAGAGGGCGGGCTTCGAACCGAGAGCTTGAATTCCATCACCCACCCTCAAGTCCACGTGGGTACTGGAGCATATCGGAGGGAAGCCAGGAGTCTCTGCAGGCGGTTGCTTTGCTGTGTGAGGAACTTGCTTGTGGAAGGGGGATGTGATCGTCCCTCTGAAGATCTGTTTCTGTTATGTAAGGCAATTTAGCATCCTGCTCCCTAAGAAATTTCTTTTGGAGAAAATAGGCCATGCAAATGAAAAAGTCTGATGGGGTGATTGGTTGCATTTGGTAACATGTGCTTGGAGGGCAGGGAGATTGGCTGGTTGTAAATAAACATGCTTTCTCCAGGCTGTTGACCGGTCTGCATGGACTGACTCTGAGGTCTGTCCCCGACAGGGAGCAGGTGGGGTGCATTCTTGATTTCTCCTTAGAAACCGGTTACTGTGAAATCACTGATTCTTTTCAGCTGGAGAAGCATGTGCTAGGGGTTCTTGGAGGACATACCAGGGTGCAGGATCTTGGGATGAAGTTTAACAAGGGTGGCCTTGGCAGGGTTTCCTGGAATTTTCTGTCTGGGGGTGCATATTTCCTCTTTTCTGCCCCCATAGCAGCTTTCTGCTCATTGCCAAATAGCCCTCTTGTCAGCGACAGGAGAAATTGGGTCTTACAGGCCAACCCTGGTCTCTTTCCACAGCAAACTCCCACGCATTACACACCCCTAGGTACCGATGGACCCTGTCTGGATGGTGATACTGGTCTGCAGAAGTTTTGCATCTTGATTGCTAAGCTTTTGAGAACCCAAGGAGGGTTAGAAAGGAATGAAAAGAAACCTAGACAGCCACCGGCAGCTCTCAAGGCTGTGGATTACAGAGCAGCCTGAAAAAATGTTTGCTGATCGATTTAAAAAGCAATCCTAAAATGGAAGGAACTGCAGTGTTGTCTTTTCTACCAAATATTGTTTGGAAATGGAGACAAAGGCGCATTTGATTACTTTTTCCTGTAGAAGGTGTTAGCAGGTAGAGCTGGTGATTTTGCATGAAAGTAGAGAAAGGGAACCAACTAAAAGGAGATTCTGCCAGATTTTTCAGGATAGCGGGTAACATTGCCTTTGCTGCTGGATGGGTGTGCGTCTCTGTGTGTGTAAGCGTGCGTGCAAAAGCTTGTTCTCCTTTGCCTTGGAGAAGGTGGCCTGTTGGTGTGTCATGGACACAAAGGGAGAGGAAAGCCGTGGAAGGCGGTGATTGTCCTTTGCTGGCTTCAACCAAGGTGACCTGGAGCACACGTTCCCCATGCAAGTTCCCCTTCGGGGCATCCCAGATAATGCTTCGGAGCACATAACCTTCTCTGGAACATTCGGATCCCACTGCAGGAGCCTAGGACTGTGGCACAGTCCTGCCTCTGGATCTTTGCATCCCTGGAACTGCCTGACCCTGCCCCAGGCTCTGAGAGTGTGGTGTCAAGTCAAGGGTTGACAACATCGACTTCAGGGCTGGGAAAATCCACGTTTCCGCCGGGCTCACGGTGGATTACATAAGCACTACAGACTGTTTCTTCACATGTAAAGGAGGTAGCAGAATTTGCCTTCTGGTGGGTCATGTCCCCAGTGCAGCGTCTGGCACCCTGCGTGTTCTCAAAAAAGGCTGGTGGCAGCTGTGAAGGTGCTGAGGAGGGAGTTTGAGGAAGCTCCGCCTCTCCTGTCTTCCCAAGTCACCCCTTTGTTGGGGAGCAGCCACATCAGCTACAGGCCAGGCTCCCAGGGAGCTGTGGCCCCTCACAGTGGCACTTGCCACGAGGCTCAGCGTCCCCACTTCCCATATCTCCCCCGTCTTCTTTCCCACTCACAAACTGGGCATCATGAACTCTAATCTGCAAAGACTTTGAACATCCTTATTAGAAAGGGCTGTAAAAGTGCAAAGAGATGTTTCCCTGACAAGCTTCTCAACAACGTGAATGGAAACTAGATGAGCTCTCTTGGTTTGCAAATGCTGGTTAAAGTTGAGGGCAAAATGTGAAAAGAAAAGTCTTTTTTTCCTCCTCACCCACGGTGAGGTCAGAGGTGGGGTTGCTTTAACAGTAAACACCAAACACAGGCTTTAGGGCCGGAAAAAGAACTTCTGCTGCTTTTTAGTGACATCACCTTTCCCAGAAGCTTGAACTGAATCAAAATTAATTCAGTTCAGTTTCTACCAGCCCTTTTAAAAAAATTTCAATAACTGTTTATTAAGCTTTCTCTAAGCATCTGGCTTTATGCCAGAGGCTGTGGACTTGAAGATATATAAAAGTCAAATGCATTCCCATCAGATGGATTATCATCTAGTACAACAAAGGCAAGATTTAAACCAAAAGAATGGCCACTGCCAAGCGTTTTGGCTCACATCTGTAATCCCAGCATTTTGGGAAGCTGAGACAGGAGGGTTGCTTGAGGCAGGAGTTCGAAACCAGCCTGGACGCATAACGAGACCCCATCTCTACAAGAAATCTTTTTAAAATAGCTGGGCATGGTGGTGCACACCTATAGTCCCAGCTACTCAGGAGGCTGAGGTGGGAGGATCACTTGAGCCCAGGACCTCGAGGTTGCAGTGAGATATGATGACACCACTGCACCCCAGCCTGGGTGATAGCACAAGACCCTGCCTCAAGAAAAAAAAAAAAATGCTTCATACACACGAGTCCTATGCAAGTAAGTTCTCGCATGATTAGGGTAGAAAGGGCTGGAAGCCCATCAGGACCAGTCAGGGCTCCCTGGATTTGTTGTATATGTTGTGTTGGCACCTTCTTGACTTGACTGCCCCAAATAGATCCTGATGTGAAGGTGGAAGCAGTTATGTTCCCAGTTGCCTTTGCAAAGCCATTGCTGCGGGCACAATCTTTGGGCTCCACTTTAAATGCAGACAGGAGGTTTCCAGAAGTCCTTCTCTGCTTCGCCTTAGTTTGTTGGGCTTGTTCTGGAAGAATTGACCTCCTAGGAATGCCTTGCCCTTGCTGGAAGGCCTTGAAAGAGCACAGTGAAAGGGAGCTGGGGTCCATTGAAGGCCACTCGCTGCCCAGGCAGAGGGAGATGGGCTTCCTGGAGCATTGGCTGGGCCACAGCTCCTCCCTCATTCAACACACAGTTGAGAGCATAGAGTATTGAAAAGCTGGAGTTTCTCTCATCGGTTTGGATGACTTTTCAAAGAGGAATCCCACTGTATCTTCTAGCGTGTGTCTAAGTGCATATGTTTGCTTCTGATTTGCAGGATAAAAAGCCCAAAGAACAAGAAAAAAGAGGGGATTTTCTTCATCGACCATTCTCCAAGAAGTTGGACAAGAACCTGCCCTCGCACAAACAGCCCTCAGGCTCGCTCATGACACAGATTCAGAACACCAAAGCCCTCCTGAAGGACCGGAAGGCCTCCAAGTCCAGCTTCCCCGACAAAGGTGGGTGAGCTCTGGGGACTCTCTCAGGCCACTTGTGTTGGGCTGCGTGTCCACTGTGTAGCCCTCACAGCGGATGGCCGAATGGGTCCTAGAGCAGAGATGATTCCTGTGCCCACAGAAAAGCAGGATTAATGGACCTGAGGTTGCCTGAGCACAGTCCAGGACCAAGCTGTGTGGCATTAGCCACTTGCGCAGGAAGGATTTGAGAAAACAGAGATGGGGTGCAAAGTATTATGGAAACAGAAATTGGGGTGGATGATATTGTCAGAACAGAGTTTGGGAGGCACAGTATTGCAGGAGCAGAGGTCAGGGTATGCGGTACTGTAGGGGCAGAGATGAGGCTGTAAGGAATTGTGGGAGTAAAGATGGCGTGCAGAGCAGAGATCAGGGTATGTGGTACTGTAGGGGCAGAATTGAGGCTGTAGGGAACTGTGGGAGTAGAGATGGCGTGCAGAGCGGAGACTGGGTATCTCCCTGAGTTCAGATTCCAGCTCTGCTGCCTGCAGAGGTGCAAGTTCCTTTACTGCTGAGGGTCTTCACTGGATTTGTAAGGGCTCTCACCTGTCGGAGCTGTTGGCAGATGAGATGAGATGCATATATAGGCTTCCTCACCTGAGTCAGAATCCAGCCCATCACAGAGAACTGACAAATGTGGATTTCCCTCCTCTGGGACGAGTGCTAAAAGATGCAAAAAGCACACCTTACTGGGCACAGGCTTAACACATGGTAGAAACGCCGAGAAGGGACATGGGAGCCGAGGGTGTTCTGAAGCAGAGCTGTGAGGTAGAAGAGAGGTTCCTGTTACTGGGGGGATGAGACACTTCTTGGAGTTCAATCTCCTTAAATATGAAGAACTAGGTTCAGAGAGGGCCGTGGCTGTCTGAGATACACTCAAGTGTAGCGGGCAGTTAGTCCCTGAGCGGGACTTGAACCCATCTCCTGTCCTTCTGCCTCCCATGCTGCTCCCAGAGAGAGGCCACTGTCCCCACATTGCCCAAAGCAACCTGCTTTCCCTGGGGCAGAGCATGCAGTGGATCTGGGAGGGGCAGCAGTGTCTATGTGGCAGCTGGAACATTGGAGATCTTGGCCATTAATGAAGTTTTACTTCTTTCTGCTGATGCATCTCAGGCGCCTGTGCCGGCCAGTTTCATTTCAGCGCCTATGTGTTTATTTCTGCAAGGCAGGGAGGCTTCCCAGTGCCCTCAGCTGCTCCCAAAATCGATCCTAGTGGGCAGCAGCTTGCTCCTGCAGCTGGGCCTCCACAGAGCCTATAAAATGTTATGGGAGAAGAAAGAAGCTAAGACAGAGCTTATTCCACATGAACTTGGCTTTGTTTCCCTCATCTCCAAATCTGTAGAGGGTTTCCCCTTTCTTTTCTGGCCCAGTTTGCAAACCTGGATTCTAGTCTGTGCCAACCAGAGATAGAAAGCATGGGGATCTGGCACGTTGCCTTAACTGTATGGATGGATGATGTTTTACCCCCGTTCAGAATTGGATGAGGCTCCATCCAGATCAGAAGTCACGAGGGAGCCTTAAAAGGGAAAGAAATCCTGACACATGCTCCAACACAGATGAACCTGGAGGGCATTATGCTAAGTGAATTACGCCAGTCACTAAAGGCAGATAGTGTGATTCCACTTATATGAGGTCCCTAGAGTGGTTAGATTCATAGAGACAGGCAGTAAAATGGTAGTTGCCAGGGGTTTCAGAGAGTGGGGATGTCTATGGGATGTTAGATTTGCAACAGGAAGACAGTTCTGGAGACTGATTCTACAACAGTGTGAGTATACTTATTACAGCTGAACTGTACACTTAAAAATGGTTAAGATGATAACATTTCTGTTACGTGTTTTTTACCACGGTAAATAAATTTTTTAAAAGTCACGAGGGAAGCACGCCTTCCAGTGTGGGCTGTCCGAGGACCAGATTGGCAGGAGTTCAGTCAGGGGACCTTGGTGTGCTTCTGGGAGTTTTATGGATATGCTTTTGCGTACATGTGCCTTTTTTATTCCAAGATCCTTTGGCAAGGTCCAGATTTTTTTTCCATTTTTTTGTGAGACAGAATCTCACTCTGTCACCCAGCCTGCAGTGCAGTAGTGTCATCAAGGCTCACTGCAGCCTCCACTTCTGAGGTTCAGGCGGTCCTCCCACCTTAGCCTCCCAAGTACCACCTGCAAGACCACAGGTGCATGCCACCACATCCAGCTAATTTTTAAAAACATTTTTAGAGACAGGGTCTTGCCATATTGCCCAGGTTGGTCTTGAACTCCTGGGCTCAAGCAGTCCTCCCACCTTGGCCTCCCAAAGTGCTGGGATTACAGGTGTGAGCCACCGCTGCCTAGGGTCCAGAATTTTAAGCAATCAAAAGCAGGCACAATGTTAGGCTGGGGCCATGAGGCAAATTGGAATCCAGGAGACCTCCTGTCGCCAGCCCCTCTGTCCCTCTGTCCTAGAAAGACTGCCCGGCCTCTGTGGGGAGAGTGACACACTGCTGGTGACTTTTGCAAAGTAGCCAAGGCTGTTTGCTGGTTGGTTTCTTCTGACCTTGGCGGGGAACTGTCTCAGTCGAGCTGGAGGTCAGAGCAGGCAGGAGAAGGGCTGTGAACACTGTCCAGGCGTCCTCATGATTTGTTACGCTTTCTTGGTGTGCAGATTCCTTTGGCTGCCGCAATATTTTCCGCAAAACCTCTGATTCCAATTGTGTGGCTTCTTCTTCCATGGAGTTCATCCCTGTGCCACCACCCAGGACCCCGAGGATTGTGAAGAAACCGGAGCCCCATCAGCCAGGGCCTGGAAGCACCAGCATCCCCCACAAGGAAGACCCCCTGATGCTGGACATGGTGCGCTCCTTCGAGTCTGTGGACCGAGACGACCACATAGAAGTGCTGTCTCCCTCTCATCACTACAGGATTCTGAACTCCCCGGTCAGCTTGGCTCGCAGAAATTCCAGCGAGAGGACACTGTCCCCGGGTCTGCCGTCTGGAAGCATGTCGCCTCTCCATACTCCTTTGCATCCAACTCTGGTCTCTTTTGCTCATGAAGATAAAAACAGCCCCCCAAAAGAGGAGGGCCTGTGTTCCCCACCTCCGGTTCCCAGCAATGGCCCCATGCAGCCTCTGGGGAGCCCGAACTGTGTGAAAAGCCGAGGCCGGTTCCCCATGATGGGCATCGGACAGATGCTGAGGAAGCGCCATCAGAGTCTGCAGCCATCTGCAGATAGGCCCCTGGAGGCCAGCCTGCCCCCGCTGCAGCCCCTAGCCCCCGTGAACCTTGCCTTTGACATGGCCGATGGGGTCAAGACCCAGTGCTAACTTGAGCCAGTGGGATGTGGGGTATCTCTAGAAAATAGCAATGAAACAGAGCTCCACACATCTGTCAGGGTGTGAACATTCCAAGGCCTCGCTTGGAGCATCCTTAGTGGCCCCACTGGTTCCTGCCATGCAGTATCCCACCTGTAGCTGAATCCACAGACCCAAAGCCTGCACAACCCAACCTCACTTAGGGACCCCCAGAGATGCTGGAATCGCTAGGAGGGTTGGCTCCAGGGGCAGCCAATTTCTATCATTCAGATCTTCCTTCCTCTCAACCACTCACCAACCCCTTCCAGTTCCCACTTCCCCCAGGCTTGGAGGGAAAACGGGGCATCAGCCTTCTGGGGCCATCAGATTATGGACTGTTACCAGATCTTTCTTCACACTGTGCTACATGTGTGCCTCTTACAGCAGTTGGCCACAGTCACAGGGAGAGAACAACATCGCAGTCATTCATCCAGGCCACGTTTCCTCTGCGGAGTGTAGCAGCCCTGCCTTTCATAGCAGGGATTCCCCGAAGACCAGCAGGAGCCCGGGGCAGGCCCAGGATCCTCAGAGGAAGACAGAGAGGAGCTTCGGACCAAGATCAAAGCAAACGGTGGGGAACGCGACAGAAGAGAGAGACTGAAGGAGGCACTCATTTCCCAAGCAAGATTTTGATAGATTTTTGTTGTTGTTGAAACGTGCTAATGATTGAATTATCTTTTCCAAAGAGATTTAAAAAAAAAAAAACGTGATGTCGGTAAATTGAAATAACATGCTTTTTTAAAACTTGGATGGAGAGATGAGAAGCAATTCCACCAAACTCGTGTTTTCACGGGAGGGTTCAGTGTGGAGAGCAAAAAAGCTGACTGTGGTGATGTGCGGAGTGCTATGGCCCACAGGCAGGGCAAGTCTCGGTGGTCCTGTGTTCATCCTGTTGTTTAAGGCATAGCCCTGATCCGTCTGGGAGGCATAGAACACGGTTACAGCTGGTTCTGTAGAAAGAGAGAAAAGATGATTGTGACAATTCAGAGCATAATTCGGATGGCGAGAAGGCAGCTTTACCTCTGTGTGATGCGGATTTCAAGGGGCCCACAGAACTCATGCAGCTCAGAGCCCAGCGAGTTAGCTGGGAGCAGGCCTGCCTGGCAGAGAACCTGTTCAGATACGGACCAGTTTCTTCTTCGAGGAAAGCCGAGCTCCTCAAACAGGGTTCAGTCCACATTGTGTTTTCACACCTTTCTCCAAGGATCGAACCAAAGATGTGTCTCCAGTATTGTGTCTGTGCCCCCCGTGTGTGTGTTTTGTGGACCCCCGTGTTGTCTGACTGTATCCAGCTGGCACTTGGCAGGGTGCACTCATGGGTGAGAAGAATCAGAAAAAGAAGACTCATCCGCACAGGTTGGATAGGGGTTAGTGTAGGAGACTGGTTACAGAATGATCTGGAGTCTTCACATTTTGACCAGTGCAGGTGTGACCAGAGACCGCCTCTGTGGCCACCTCGGATAGTCATCTCAGTCCATGGATCCCAAAACGCAAATCTAGAATTGCAAAGCCAGCCTTTATTTTCCTGGCAGGCAGCCTTGCCAGAGGGCAGAGAGGTAGTTCTGAATCATTCTGTCATTCACTAGTGGTGACATCCCTTAGTCCCTCACGTCTCTGACAGACCAGGAGAGAATGGATATTTGGCCGACCTTGGTGAGACCTGGAGCGGCCTCCTTTCTCCCCAGGGGATCACCCCAGCTCTAGGGCATTCTAGAATGAGGTCAGACCCCTTGGCGATTGGTGGTATTTTTTGTATAGCTTCAGACTGGGTTCCAGAACTTACCATTGAAAACAGAGCTTTTAGGCCAGGCGTGGTGGCTCATGCCTATAATCCCAGCACTTTGGGAGGCCGAGACGGGTGGATCACTTGAGCTCGGGAGTTTGAGAGCAGCCTGGGCAACATGGTGAAAGCCCTTCTCTACCAAAAAATACAAAAAAAAAAAAAAAAATAGCTGGATTTGGTGGCAGGTGCCAGTAGTCCCAGCTACTTGGGGGGCTGAGGTGGGAGGATCACTTGAACCTAGGAGATCAAGGCTGCAGTGAGCCAAGATCATGCTACTGCACTCCAGCCTGGGTGGCAAAGTGAGACCCTGTCTCCAAAAAAAAAAGAAAATAGAGTTTTCTAAGCAGAGAGAAGAAAAGAATCATCTAAGACCATCTCTCCATTTGACATGAAGTGTACCTTTTCTAAAGATGGTTTCCAGCTGCCATGGCTCCACTTTGCAGGCTCACGGGGTGTCCACCTGTGCATTGGGAACTTTCTGGAGCCCCTGATGCCTTTTCCTTGAGAACAGGAGCGCTTCCGGCTTGCCATTAGCTCATGGAGAACATGCTTCTCCTTCCTGGCATGCTTCAAGAACGGCTACAGATGTGCCGCTGACTGACCGTGTTGCCATTGGTGACCTGGACTCTGAACTCAGGTTTATTCTAAACCCAGTGAGAAGTGAGGGGGAGTGAGGAAAGGGGATCAACTGTATTTTTGTGCGTGTATGGGCACCTGACAAATCTATGAAACCGAGTGAAAGGAGAAATGTTAGATTCTTTATTATTTTATTATATTTATATGAAAAGCTTGACTCTCCCTTTGGTAAGTCCGAAACGTGTTGTCTGTTTGACCGTGACTGTCTTCCTCAGTCTGTGCCTGTGATTCCAGTCACCCTGTAGTTACTGACAGAAATTGACTGGGCTGTCATTGTGTGAAGTCCAGGAGGAAAAGTCCATTTTAATTGTATGATTTGGTCGTAAGTAAGGACTATGTCACCATTATTAGATATATGTACTTTTGTAATGACTGTGAAATACACTTTTCCCTCACTATGACTGCTTCTTTATTTGCTGATAAATCTTAAAACATCTAAGTACATTGCAAATAATAGTACGGGTACCATCTTTTCTGTAAAGTTCTTTTTTTTTTTTTTTTTTTTGAGACAGGGTCTTGCTCTGTCACCCAGGCTGGAGTGCAGTGGCATGATCACACTTCACTGCAGCCTCAACCTCTCCAGATTCAAGCAGTCCTCCCATCTCAGCCTCCCAAGCAGCTGGGACTACAGTTGTGCACCACAGTGCCTAGCTAATTTTTTTTTTTGTATTTTGTAGAAATGGGGTTTCGCCATGTTGCTCAGGCTGATCTCAAACTCCTGGGCTCCAGCGATCTGCCCACCTTGGCCTCCCAAAGTGCTGAGATTACAGGTATGAGTCACTGCACCCAGCCTTATGTAAAGCTCTTGACCTAGCATCTGACTGGAAACAAGCAGGAATTGCACTGGGGGCATTTTCTGGGCCAGTATTGCTGCCTTATTTTACCTGCAACAGGTGTGCCTACAAGTCTTTCTGACATACATACTGCAGGTGGCGGTTCAAGAAGAATCAACCTTTTTCATTTGGGGAGATTAGGAGCTTCCTTGGAGACTCTGAAAATGGCACACAAAGAATGACAGTTCTGAACATGACTTTTAGATTTTGTCCTTGTAGGAGGCCTTGGTCATGGATAGGGGAAGAGGGATGATGGGATGGAATGGGAAGGTGGGATCTAGATGACCTCTTGAAATTGTCCCAGTTACTGCTTCCTTCATAACTGTTCACAAGACATTTTTCATATATACTACCTTGCTTTAACCCTTGTTTCCCCCTGGACAGTGAGGGGACGAAGCCTTAGAGGGTCACATAGCTAGAAAGTGGAGAAGCTCACTGTTCACTACAGGAAGCCCTCAGTAATTGGATTCTGGGGGAAAATAACAAGTATCTGGTTTTGATGACAGTGTTTTCTTATAAGAATCACAACACTTTAGAATAGAAAAGGACCTGAGATTCTCTGGCTCAGCCCCAGCCTTTCTGAAGAAGGGAAAACTAGGGCCCCAGATGGTTTAAGGACACCCCAGAGTCCCCAAATGAGCTGGCATTAGAGCTGGTCTGGAGCAGAGTTTCTCCCTCAAAGAACATAGAGAAATCAGAGAGTGGCTGCCATGGCCAGAGGGGGATGTCAACAACAGATCAAGCTGTCATTGCAACAGGTATTTTTCAAGTTCCCGCAGGGACCAGGTCTTGCATTTTTAAGTCCTTTTCAAAACTGTGCGGCTTCCTGAGCCTTACGCTGTTTGTCCCACCCACTCTTGAAGCTGGAGAAAGACAGCTTTCTTTGGGAACTCTGTCTTTCTCAGTTGACTTCCCGAGTAAGCAGCAAACCCCTGGATAGCCTTGTTATCTACTTTAGCTATTAAGAGGCTATTGGGTTTTACTAGATTAAATCAATAAAACATTTCCTATAGAGCCATAGCATACATTGAAGCAAATTCAGAAAGAATGCAAAACTGCTGTCTTTTAGGGGGAGTCTGGAAGTCTGATGGTTATTGTATTTATTTTCTTTGTAGGGTTTTCTGTGTGCTACAGGCACAGTAAGAATAATTCAGAGCGGTACTGGGAGTTGGTTCAATTTCATGTCATCACTTTTCAATGAAGGGAGTGTATTTCCTGAGTAGTGAATGAGTATATTATTTGTGGCAGCTTTTCTGTCAAGGGAGCTTTCCAGACATCTGGTTGCAAAGACAAATGGGGTATATGTTTGTACTTCCTCTCTGTGGACATGATTTTGTGACACACAGTTATCTCTAGGAGTTGATGTCTGTGGGCACTAAGGGACTGGGGTTGGGGGAGAAAGCTGAGGAGGCGTTGGAAGAGAAGGTAAGGAACATTTCAGAATTTGCAGTCCCCTCCACAGGTATCCACATCTGAGCTGGTGGTGTTCTAATAATGAGGCATTTGGGGCAACCAATTCTGGAAGAATAGAATAGCTTTATGTGGAGCAAACTCGAGGATCAGTTGGAGTTGAGTGGTTTAAAACTTAAAGATGGCACGTTGAAGAGAGGACAATGTCAGGAAGCTGTATCATTTACAGGTGAAAAAAATAAACGGGTCTGACTTCAGGGCCTCAACTCTTCGTATTTCCTACTTGGAAGATGGGCCATTAGCTATTTTGAAAGTAAAGGCTTTGGTTTACATTTAAACTCTACAGTTTTTTTTTTAAATGTGTTCTTTCTAGTCTTGTTACCATAGCCAGCTGGAAAGGGCAAATTGCAAGCCTATATTGGGAACAAGTCTTATTGCCGAAAGTAGGGCAGTGAAGTTCTTGGCAGATCTGAGATGAGAATGCCTTCCCCTGACTCCTTCATCAGTGTTCAGTGCTCACCTCCTCTGGCAACCGGTGTGCTAGACAGATTAGGCTTTGCTATGATCACAAATTAAATTCCAAATCTCTGTGACTTGCCCAATAAAGGTTTAGTTCTTACAATTTTTTTTTTTTTTTTTTTTTTGAGGCGGAGTCTCGCTCTGTCGCCCGGACTGGAGTGCAGTGGCCGGATCTCAGCTCACTGCAGGCTCCGCCTCCTGGGTTTACGCCATTCTCCTGCCTCAGCCTCCCGGGTAGCTGGGACTACAGGCACCCGCCACCTCGCCCGGCTAGTTTTGTATTTTAGTAGAGACGGGGTTTCACCGTGTTAGCCAGGACGGTCTCGATCTCCTGACCTCGTGATCCGCCCGTCTCGGCCTCCCAAAGTGCTGGGATTACAGGCTTGAGCCACCGCACCGGCCTATTTCTTACAGTATTTTTATGAGGCTGGGCGGAGTTCAAAACGGCTGTCTTCCATATGGTGACTCGGATCCAGACTACATCCAGCTTGTGGCTCTGTCCACTCAAAATGAAACGTCTTTGTCTGCGCCGGCACAGGAAGGCACAGCTCTAGAGATTTCCACTGGCCCTTAAATGCTCTGTGAGGGGGCTCATCACTTCTCCCACAGCCCATTGGCTCGAACTGGTCATACTGCCTTGTCTATGAGCAAGAGGTTGGGAAATATGGGAGCATAGGGCTACTTAGGGTGCAGCTAATGTTTCTCCCACCTTAGGGAAGGTACAGCTACCTGCCATTTATTTGTTCTTTGTTTTGTTTTGTTTTGCTTTTGTTTTGAGATAGGGTCTCCCTCTGTCACCCAGGCTGGAATGTAGTGGCACAATCTCAGTTCACTGCAACCTAAAACCTCCTGGGTTCAAGTGATTCTCGTGCCTCAGCCTCCTGAGTAGCTGAGACTACAGGCACACACCACCATGCCCAGCTAATGTTTGTATTTTTAGTAGAGACGGGGTTTCACCATGTTGGCCAGGCTGGTCTCGAACTCCTGACCTCAAGTGATACTCCCACCTTGGCCTCCCAAAATTCCAGGATTATAGGCGTGAGCCACCGCGCCCGGCCGAGATGCTCGCCATTTAAAGGTACCCTAAAACCGGACTAGCCTTTTCCCATTGTCACACAATTATAGCACCTCTTAGTAAAAAGTTACTTTTTTAAAATAAAAGAATTAGCAATGGTAAATGTTAATGTTTACGGAGAGTGTTTTGGGCTGAATTCTTTCCTCCAGAAATTCATATGTTGAAACCCTCAACCCCAGTACCTCAGAATGTGACTACTTGGAGATAGGGCATTTAAAGAGGTAAGTTAAAATGAGGCCTTTAGGGAGGAACCTAATCCAATCTGACAAGTGCCCTTATAAAAATGTGAGACCTGGGCCAGGCACAGTGGCTCACACCTGTAATCCCAGCACTTTGAGAGGCCGAGGTGGGTGGATTACGAAGTCAGGAGTTTGAGACCAGCCTGGCCAACATAGTGGAACCCCATCTCTACTAAAATACAAAAAATTAGCTGGGCGTGGTGGCGGGCGCCTGTAATCCCAGCTACTTGAGAGTCTGAGGAAGGAGAATTTCTTGAAGCAGGGAGGCGGAGGTTGAAGTGAGCCTAGATTGCGCCACTGCACTCCAGCCTGGGTGACAGTGCAAGGCTCCATCTCAAAAAAAAAATAATAATAAAAATAAAAAAATAAACAAACAAAATGAAAATGTGAGATATGGAAGCACGATGGGATACCAGACGGAGGAAAGACGAGGTAAGGACACAGAGAGAAGGCAGCCTCAGGAGTGAAACCTCAAGATGAACCAGCCCTGCCAACACCTCGATCTCAGACTTCCACCCTCCAGAACTGGGAGGAAACAAATATCTGTTGCTTAGATCCCAATCAGGTATTTCATTACAGCAACCTAAGCCGACTAACATGGGGAAGAGATCAGATAGTAAAATTTACGTCTTCTAGGAATCTCATATGTTTTGCCCCATGTGCCAAATTTCCATTTATCCTTTTCTGACTAAATCACTCCCAGAAAATTTCTCTTTTTTGGAGTGAAATTCCACCCTATCCTCTCCTCTCCTCTCCTCTCCTCCCCTCCCCTCCCCTCTCCCTCTCCTCTCCTCTCCCCTCCCCTTCCCTCCCCTTCTTTTCTTTTCTTTCTTTTTTGAGACAGAGTCTCCCTCTGTCACCCAGGCTGGAGTGCAGTGGCGCAATCTCGGCTCACTGCAACCTCTGCCTCCCAGGTTCAAGCAATTCTCCTGCTTCAGTCTCCCGAGTAGCTGGAACTACAGGCACCCGCTGCCACGCCCAGCTAATTTATTGTATTTTAGTAGAGACGGGGTTTCACTGTGTTGCCTAGGCTGGTCTTGAACTCCTGAACTCAGGCAATCCGCCTGCCTTGGCCTCCTGAAGTGCTAGGATTACAGGCATGAGCCACTGCGCCCGGCCTGAAATTCCACCTTTTCTAAGTGTTTCCTGTGTGTTAAGCTCAGTGTGCCAATTATTTTCAAGTTTCTTCCTTTAATCCAGAGGTCTGCAAACTTTTTCTGTTAAGAACCAGATAATAAATATTTTAGGCTTAGGAGATGACTGTTGCATATTAGTCTGTTGCATATTACTCTTTGTGTTGTTTTTAAGTTTAATTTAGTTTTTGTTTTTGTTACAACCCTTTGAAAATATGAAAACCATTCTTATCTGGTGGACCTACAAAAACAGACCATAGCAGATTTTGGCCCTCGGGTAGTTATTTTGCTAACCCCTGATTTAATCTTCACAAAAACTCCGTGAAGTGTCATATTTTCTCTATTTGATAGAATAGTTTTGTGGGTTGTTTTTGTTTTTAGTTTTTGTTTGTTTTTTTGAGACAGAGTCTCACTCTGTTACTCATGCTGGAGTACAGTGGTGCAATCATGGCTCACTGTAACCTTGACCTCCTGGGCTCAAGTGATCCTCTCACCTCAGCCTCCCAAGTAGTTGGGACTATAGGCACATGCTACCATGCTCGGGTGATTTTTAAAGTTTTTTTTTTTGTAGAGATAGGGTCTCACTATATTGCCCAGGTTGGTTTCAAACTCCTGGGCTCAAGCAGCCCTCCTGCCTCAGCCTCCCAAATTGCTGGGAATACAGGCGTGAGCCACCACACCCAGTTGACACAATCAGGACTTCTGCAATCATACACCACAAACGTTCATGTTAGGAACTCACCACTTGACAGACAGACAGGGCACCTTTGGTAACATCTGGGCCAGTGGACTCTCAGAAGGGCCTGTGGCTGATGGTAACAAACTTGTTAGGAGTTTGGCAAAATGATTCAATCTAAGGGAACTTGGAGGTGGGCAGAGACCCTGGCTCTTTTCTTTGCCACTCCTTCCTGCATTGCTTTTGGTAGATTTCCAGGGTTGGTTGCCAGCCACAAGAGTGGCAGTGCTTCAGGAGAGCCATCCTGGTCTCGAGTCTGTCATTGCCATTTGGTCCCCACCTTTACATTCAATCCTGCCTTCATCTGTGCAGAATGGAACATGGCCCTAGTCCCCAAGCTGTTTTCCATTCAAGCTGTTTCCCTTTTCTCTTTTGTGAATAGCCTCTCAAAAATGGGCTCTTAATTGCTTATAAAAAGACAGAGCTTACTCAAAGTCTCAGGAAACAAGTCTAAATCTGGAGCAGATGTGAAGCTGGATGATGCTTGTAGACAGATCGTTACCATTACTCACAACTGGATGACGTGCGGGCCATGGGATGGACAGGTGTCCCCGCCAGTGAAAGATGAATCATGTCATCTGAGTCAGAGAATTTCAAAGAGCCATTCAGAGTCCTTACCACCCACAGCCCCTTGAATTATTTGAGCCATTCTCACGTTCAGACCATTAGGCCAGTGGTCTGAATCACAGGACAGTGGTGGTCACCCAGCCCTGGGCTTAGATCTACAGAAGTTTGAACCAAGAAATTTTGGATTTTCAGATTCTCAGTCTAAGTACAATGCAGCTTGTTGGAGCATCCTTTTTACAACTCACTGCTACTTTTTTTTTTTTTGGACAGAGTCTCCTGTCACCCAGGCTGAAGTGCAGTCGCACGATCTTGGCTCACTACAACCTCCACCTCCCAGGTTCAAGCGATTCTTGTGCCTCAGCCTCTCAAGTAGCTGGGACTACAGGTGTGCACTACCATGCCCGGCTAATTTTTGTATTTTTAGTAGAGATGGGGTTTCACCATGCTGGCCAGGCTGGTCTCGAACTCCTGACCTCAGATGATCTACCCACCTCAACCTCCCAAAGTGTTGGGATTACAGGTGTGAGCCAACCCACCAAGCCTCACTGCTACTTTTACAAAACAAAACAAAACAAAACATTTTTACCTATAACTAACGTGTTATGTATCCCAGATGCAAAATCAGTTGAATTTTGTGAGTACAATCCTTATTGTCCTCTACGCTTTGGGACATTCAGGGAATCATTTTAATAAGCAGATGATGCATTTGAGACCAGAATGGAGAAATGATGTATTGAAGAACTCACAACTTCTCAGTCTCAGCCTCTGCCTTCAAGCTCAGTTCTCCTCCCAGGAACCTGGACAGAGAACCCAGAATTAAAAGAGGATCTGGGGGTGCTTTGGGGTGTCATGATGTCTGGGGTCTACTCAGTCCCTTTTGCAAAATGTTGCACAACAGAAAGGGAGGACATGATGATGGTCATAGTAGGAAGAAGGAAATTGATTTGTGAGGAGTGTTTGAATGAAGAGGGTGTATGTGAGTGCTCTTTTCACCTTCCTAAACTTGGTTTGTCTTGCCCTCCTCTGAGTACTCCTAGCAGCAATGATTACCTGTAATAATTGTTACATTACTATTTCTCCCAGGGTTCTGGGACACTGTCTTACTCATCTTTTTAACTACAGCCAGTGATCCAACCACATGGATGAATGAGTAGACGATGGATGGATTTTTGGTGGAATAGATGGGTAGATGATGGATGGATGGATGGATGGTGAATGGATAGATACATGTATAGATGGATGGGTAAATGGTGAATAGATGAATGGTGGAATGGATAGATGATGAATGGATGGATGGGTAGGTGAATGGATAGATGGTTAGATGGATGGATGGAAGGATAGATGAGTAGATGATAGATGGTTGGTGGGATGAATGGGAAGATGATGGATGAATGGGTAGGTGAATGGATGGATGGATGGGTGGGCGAATGAATGGATGGATGGATGGATGAATTCAGTTGATAATAAATGTTAAGGGGAGTTAGATGAATTAGATTAGTGGATTTCTGGGAGGGCAGTTCAAGGAAAGGAAAATACTTCCTTAATCCACAGTGTAAACTCTCAAATACACAATAAACAAAAAAATAGAGGGCCTGGAAAACAAATAGAGCTCTAACTTTGGGTACAAACAGGCTTTACAGCATTGCCTCCTCCTACCACGGATCCACTCACCACCCTGAAAGCAAGGAATCACAAACCCCAATTGCACGGTGAAGCCATTGTCCCTGTCATCAAACGTATGTGTGTCTATTTGATGGCTTTCTTTTGGTGACCTTATAGGGATTTGGCAAGGAGATAAGGTGACTATCAAATAAGCCGGAACAGGTACCCTGCCACTCTGTCCACCCACACAGCTGTTTATGAGGCCAGTGTACTGAGGCCCAAACTGCTCTGTCAAGTCAAAGTAAATCCTGACTGAAGTACTGTGTTAGCCTCACTTTCATGCCTCGTCAGCCCCAAGCTTCCAGCTGTGTTGTGCAAAAACATCTCAAAGCCATAGTTGGTTAATTAGGCATTTTCACAGGAGATGGGTAGCTAATCAAGATGACGTTCACACAGCTATGTCTCACCCCAGCTAACCTGCTCACTTTCCCACTGCTATGGGCTGAATTATGCCCCCCAAATTCATGTGGAAGCCTGACCCCCAGTACTTCAGAATGTGTCTGCATCTGGAGCTAGGGCCTTTAAAGGGGTGATTGAGTGATTAAGGTGGGCCCTAATCCAGTATGACTGGTGTCCTTATAAGAAGGGGAAATTGGGACACACAAAAAGACACCAGGGATTCAGGCACACAGAGGAAAGACTATGTGAGGACACTGTGAGAAGGCAGCCATCTCCCAGCCAAAGAGAGAGGCCTCTGGAGAAACTGAACCTGCCAACACCTTAATCTTGGACTGCTAGTCCCCAGAACTGTGAGAAAATAAATTTCTGTTGTTTAAGCCACTCAGTCTGTGGTGTTTTGCTATGGCAACCCTGGTAAACTGATAGACCCACAAGCCCAGGTGTGGAAATAATGAAGCCCCTTAACAGAGAACAAATGGGCTATTTATTCAGAGCTTGCTGTAGCAAGGGAGTTGGCCACCATCACTTGCATTGGGCAGAGACTCAAAGGCAGGCAGAGGAGTGGAAAAGTGTCACTGGGGGAAAAGGGAAGGCTTCAGCTAGGCTCTGACTGGAGGTTGTTGGCACAGGGAAACTGGAGGTGGCCTAACTAGAAGTAGGACATTGTATTAGTTCATTCTCACACTGCTATAAAGAACTACCTGAGACTGGGTAATTTATAAAGAAAAGAGGTTTGAGTGGCTTATGGTTCCACAGGCTGTCCAGGAAGCATGATTCTGGCATCTGCTCAGCTCCTGGGGAGGCCTCAGGAAACTGACAATCATGGCAGAAGGTGAAGAAGAAGCCGGCATGTCTTTCACGACTGGAGTAGGAGGAATAGAGTAATTGGGGGAGGTGCTACACACTTTTAAACAGCCATATCTAGTGATAATTCACTCACTATCATGAGAACAGCAGCAAAGGGGAAACCCGCCCCCACGATCCAGTCACCTGCCACTGGGCCCTACTTCTAACACTGGAGCTTCTAATTTGACATGAGATTTAGGCTAGGACACAAACCAAAACCGTATCAGACATCTTATGTGATTTTGGTTTTGGGGGAATATTTGACTTTTTTTCTGACATGGAAGTGAGGGCAAAAGTAGGAAAGCTGGCGGTCACTGACCAAGTCCTGACCACTCTGGGCCCACAGCTGCAGAGGTTTGGCTTAGTGAGTTGGTTCACTGCAGAGCTGAGGGCCTGAGTTCTATTGTCGTATGTGATCTGGCCATCGTCCGTTTGTGTATTCAGTATGTTACAGGAGTGGTGGGATGTCTTCTCACTCATGTCTGCCTGGCTGCATTAGTTTCCTAGGGCTGTTATAACAAATTATCACAAACATGATGTCTTATAACAGAAATATATTCTCCCACAATTCTAGAGACAAGAAGTCTGAAATTCTCACACTGCTATAAAGAACTACCTGAGACTGGGTAATTTATAAAGAAAAGAGGTTTAAGTGGCTTATGGTTCCACAGGCCACTCTCTCTCTGAAGGCTGTAGGGGAGGACCCTTCCTTGCATCTTCCTGTTTCTGGTGGCTCCCAGCAATCCTTGGCATTCTTTGGCCATAGGAGCATTCCTCCATTCTCTGCCGCCATCTTTTTTTTTTTTTGAGACGGAGTCTCGCTCTGTCACCCAAGCTGGAGTGCACTGGCCAGATCTCAGCTCACTGCAAACTCTGCCTCCCGTGTTCACGCCATTCTCCTGCCTCAGCCTCCCGAGTAGCTGGGACTACAGGCGCCTGCCACCTCGCATGGCTAGTTTTTTGTATTTTTTAGTAGAGACAGGGTTTCACCGTGTTAGCCAGGATGGTCTCGATCTCCTGACCTTGTGATCCGCCCGCCTCGGCCTCCCAAAGTGCTGGGATTACAGGCTAGAGCCACCACGCCCGGCCTCTGCTGCCATCTTTACCTGGTGTTATTCCCTGTGTGTGTCTTCACATGTCCTCCTTATAAGGACACAAGTCACTGGTTCTAGTTAGGGATCCACCCCAATCCAGTATGACCTCGCCTTAACTAATTACACTTGCAATAACCCTATTTTCAAATAAGCTTACCTTCTGAGGTCCCAGCAGACATGAATTTTGGAGGAGACACTATTCAACCTGGTAGACTAGTTAAGGGCCCTCTTCTGCTGTCACTGGGGCTGAAAGCCTCGTGAGTCAGGACCCTGACATGGGGCCACAATGAGAGATTCAACTCTGTGATGTCTTGGGACATCCAGAGTAGAAGATGTTAGGACATGACCTTTTGGGTGGAAACTTTGGGACCCTTACGAAAGGGAGGAAAGGAATCCATATCTAATCATGTGGAGTGATTGACAGGCCCACTCCAAGGAACGCAGATCCTGGGGCCAAGTTGATGATCTGGTGACCTCCCGACATAGACTTTCACAAAGGAATCAGAGAGACAACTAGGATGACTTGGGGGCCGGGGTGGGGGCTCTTGATTGTGGGAATGCTGTGCCAAGGGTTTATGGAGTCTTGACATAACCTGGTATTCCTCAAAAGTCACATAGATTGTCAACATGTTGTTGACCCCAAAACCGTATCTCTAGACCAGAATATTCTCTGGAGCATTAGGCAGGTTTATCAAACCCCAGAGAAGATCCACATTCGATTCAGTATGTCCAGAGCCAATGAGCTCGTTCCTCAAGACCAGGTCTTCCTGTGCTCCCTCTTGTATGATGAAGGGCATCACAGACTCCACTTTGCCCAAGCCCCAACCTGAGCATCATCCTGAACCACACTCTCCCCTCATCTCCAGCATCTAGTCCATTTACAAATCTTACCACTTCTACCTCGTTTGCTTCTTGCTTAGTCAACTACCCCAAAGATGAAGGGCTATCAAGGGCCACCAGGACCAACTCCAGAGGGGAGGATGAAGCCCACTCTCTCTCTACACTTGATGTTTAGCATGGTGCAGTGAAATACACATCAAATCAGGAACCATCCGCAAAACAGGGATTTGAGGTAATAAGGTGGTATTGCTTGAATGTTTGTCCCTTCTGAAACTCATACTGAAACTTAATCTCCAATGTGACAGCATTGGGGTGGGGGTCCTTTAAGAGGTGATTGGGTCATGAGGGCTCTGCCCTCGTGAATGAATTAATCTATTTCCCAGTTAATGGGTTAACGGATTAGTGATTTATCGCTGGAATGGGTTAGTTGTAGAAAAGCAGGTTGGCTGTCTCTCGTGAACCCCTTGCCATGTGATGCCCTGTGCCACCTCAGGACTCTACAGAAAGTCCCCACCAGCAGAAGACTCTCACTAGTTGCAGCCCTTTGACCTTGGACTTTCCAGCCTCCAGAACTGTAAGAAATAATTTTTTTTATAAATTGCCCAGTCTCAGGTATCCAGTTACAGCAATAGAAAATGGACTAAGACATAGAATCAATGTTATGATTAAAGAGTTAATATATGCAAGACACTTAGGATAGGCTGTAGGAAGTGGTGCTACAGAAGCATTAGCTATTGCATGTTGGCTGTACTGTTGTGCTATTGGACAGAGTCAAGGGGTCTGGTTCTCAACCTTGATGTGCATTAAGCAGCTAGGACAAGTTGCCCCCCTCTCAAGGGACAGATTCCTCACTGAAAATAAAAAACAGAAATAAAACAAAACAAAATCAGAATTAATTTCAGCCCTTTGAGAGATTGAACACATGTTCTAGTGTCACTACCATTTTTCAAAATGCTTTTGCGGAATTCTATTTTGCCCATGGAATTCATGGCAATTTTGTTTTTTTCTTAACAAAATCAACTTTTATTTTGCAATAATTGAAGATTCACAGAAAAGTTACAAAGACAGTATAGAGAGTCCCCAAATACCCCTCATCCAGTTTCCCCCATTGTTAGCATCTTATCTAATCCATTACATTTGTCAAAATGAAGAAAGTGGCATTGGGTTATTATTATTAACTAAACTCCAGACTTTACTTGGGTGTCACTAGCTTTTCTCCTTAATGTCCTCTTTCTGTTCCAGGATCCAACTCAGGGTACTCAATTGCATTTAGTTGTTATGTTTTTACAGTCTCCTGTGGTTTGAAGCAATTGGTCAGTCTTTTCTTGTTCTTCATGACCTTGAAAGTCTTGAGGAGAACTGGCCCAGTATCCTATTGAAGGTTCCCCAGTCTGGGTTTGCCTGTTGCTTTCATCATGAATAAACTGGGGTTATGGATTTTTGTTAAGGATGCCATAGAAGTGAAGTGTCCTTTTCATCACGTCATATCAGGGAGTACATGATAGCCACATGGTATTACTCACGGTATTGACCTCGGTTAAGGTAGAGTTTCCCAGGTTTCTCTATTGCAACGCTTCTGTTTCTCCCTTTCTCTAGTCTGTGGAAGTAAGTCACTAAGTCTAGCCTACCCTTAAGGTGTGGGAGGGATTGAGTGCCACCCCCTACGGGGGGAAGATTTAATATGTATTATTTCAAATTCTTCTTTAAGGAAGATGTGTCTCGTTTCCCCTGTTATTTTACTTACTTGATAATTTATTTGTATCAGTATGGACTTATGGATATTTCTTTTATAATTTGGGTTATAATCCAATACAGCATTATTTATTTTGTTGCTCAAATTGTTGCAGCTTTGGCCATTGGGAGCTCTTTCAGGCCGGTTCCTATTTCTCTTTGACATGCTTCCTTCCCTTTGATTTGTGGGCACTTCCTCACTTCCTGGCACTACAAGATGCTCCAAGCTCATGTTGTATTTCCCTTGCTCCAGCCCTAGAATCAGCCATTTCTCAAAGGAGCCTTCGTGCATTACATTCTTTTGAATGTTACCAATAGTGGCAAATTCAATTTCTTTGTGGGTGGAATTAACAACCCAAAGTGAATTGTAATCATATCTGGTGAAATAGATTGTTAACTGAGAGCATTAAATAACATCTTTCATCAAAAACTGTGTGACGGCATACATCCACATATTTATAGCAGCACAGTTCACAATTGCAGAGATATGGAACCAACCTAAGTGCCCACCAACAAATGAGTGGATAAAGAAAATGTGGTGTATGCACACCATAGAATACTACTCAGCCATAAAAAAGAATGAAATAATATCTTCTGCAGCAACTTGGATGGAGCTGGAGGCCATTATTCTAACTAAGTGAAGTAACTTAGGAATGGAAAACCAAATATTGTATCTTCTTGGGTACAAGTGGGGGTTAAGCTATGAGGATGCAAAGACATAAGAATTATATAAGGGACTCATTTATCCCTCATTCCGCCTTCCCAACCTTCTCTCTCAGGTGAGGGATCAACGACTACTCATTTGACACAGCATACACTTCTTGGGGGACGGGTGCACCAAAATCTAAGAAATCACCACTAAAGAACTTATCCATGTAACCAAAAGCCACCTGTACCCCAAAAACTATTGAAATAAAAATAAAATTAATTAAAAAAGAAAAACACAAAACCCTGTGTGACAGGAAGTAAGCATTGAGCCCATAGAATTGTCAAGGCTGAGAAACAAACACAGCCAGAGTTTCTTTTAAAAAAGTCTTGGCCGGGCGCGGTGGCTCACGCCGGCTGCTCCCAGCATTTGGGAGGCCGAGGTGGGTGGATCACGAGGTCAGAAGATCGAGACTATCCTGCCTAACACGGTGAAACCCCATCTCTACTAAAAATACAAAAAAATTAGCCGGGCGTGGTGGCGGGCGCCTGTAGCCCCAGCTAGTCAGGTGGCTGAGGCAGGAGAGTCGCTTGCACCCGGGAGGCGGAGGTTGCAGTGAGCCAGGATCATACCACTGCACTCCAGCCTGGGTGACAGAGCGAGAGTCCGTCTAAGAAAAAAAAAAAAGGCTTTAACATTTTCCAGTCACTTCAGTATTTATGCCTAAAACAATCCAATCAGCTTTCTGCTTTTGTGGGATGCATTGAGCATGGACAATGTCACTGATGTTAAAGGAGCAAATGAGGATTCTCTTCACTTTTGAAATAGGTATTTTTCCTACATCTCAGGGATGTTGAGCTTTCTGCAGCAAACGCTGATGCTTTACTTCTGGATCATAATAGAAACACTATGTTCTATGAGTGGTCATTCTTTTTCTCTAAAACATGTGTGCTTTTTATTTTTTCAAACCTCCCTTGAAAGATCAGAGCAAATGCCAAGGCTTTTGAGTGTAAGTTTATCATTCAAAATTGTTGGCAAGTTTTCACAGAAATGTCCCTGCTATCCCAGTTCTCTTCCCTCTGAATGTAACACTCTGGCCAGCGTGCTCACAATTACTTGTTCAGCACACTGCCTGGTTCAGCACTTCCACAGCCCTTGTGAGTGACCAGGCTTCATGGCAGAGCCATCTCCTCCCTTCCTTAAACCTTCCATGACAACCCCTAACTCTTATCTTTGCCATCTGTGCTTGGCTCTTTCTCCAAATGTTCCTTTTTAACATGTCAAATGTCTCGCTGGCCCCACTATGTTACTTTATGCAAAATGTGACACTCTTTGTTCCTAAAACTGCTATCATGTTTACTCAGGCAGAGGCACGCGCACTTCCTTACCCTCTGGTATAAATCTGCCTGCAAGGCAGGTTGTAGCAAGTCCCCGTTAAGACTGGTCTTTGATTTCCACCGGCCTCAAGGGACACCTCCTTGGATACACAGAAATCCATTTCATTGGCTGGACAGATATTCACGGTGTAGAGCTACAAATGTCTGTGCTGTCCTTAGAAGGACTGCATGTCACTCAGCTAGGAGACACCCCCAGAAATTCCCCATCAAACTCTATTCCATAGAGCCCCCATCAGTGACAGTAAAGCACGCCAGTACTGCCCTAGATCAATCCCACACAGTTCCAGCGTGGATCTCTTCTCTCTTTCCCTTCTTATCCCAACTTACCCAAATTTAATGAAAATGCTGAAATCAAAACTGACTGAAATAGAAATTGCTGCTCCCATATTTAAACATTGTTCAGTGCATCTTGCTCCCCCGCATTCTGGATTCTTCTCCCACTGCCTCATTGAAATTGCTCTCTAGCTTCACCAGGAGCTCCCTTGTGGCAAAATGTAATGGACGTTTTTCATCTATTTCACTGGGCTCTCTCTCTGTCATGGTCGAAACTGTGTATCCCCCGCCAGCCACCCCAATTCATGTGTTGAAGCGTTGACCTCCCATGTGACTGTATTTGGAGATAGGATCTTTCAGGAGATAATTAAAATTAAATCAGATCATAAAGGCAGGGCTCTAATCCAATAGGACTGATGTCCCTCTAAGGAGGTGGGGGTGGGAGGGGAGAGAGAGAGAGAGAGAGAGAGAGAGAGAGAGAGAGAGAGAGAGAGAGGGAGGGAGGGAGAGAGAGAGAGAGAGGCCAGGGATGCGTGCACAGAGGAAAGGCCACATGAGGACACAGCAAGAAGGCGAACATCTGGAAGCCAAGGAGAGGCCTCGGGAGAAACCGAACCTGCCAATTCCTGGATCACAGACTTCCAGCCTCCAGAACTGTGAGAAAATCAATGCCTCGTGGAAGGCACCCAGCCTCGTATTTGCTATGGCAGCCCGATCAGACTAACACACGCTCCTTCTAGAAACACTCTATTATCCCAGCTCTGTGATTCTCCTCCCACCTTTCCAACGATTCCTGGAGATTTCCTCTTTCAAGTATTCTGACTGTTGCGGTCTCCATCTTCCATCCACAGCCTTCTTACTCATAGCTTTTCAAGCATTTCAACTCCTATTCCCAAGCCAAAGAGTCAAGAACATCTACATCCCCTGGAACTTCAGATATGAGTGTCCAATTTCTGGTTGGAAGTCTCCCAGGTATCTCATAGGAACCTCAAAGTCAACATGTGCAAAGCTGAACTTACCCATTTCCACCTGTTTGTTTTTTGAGATGGAGTTTCACTCTTATTCCTTAGGCTGGAGTGCAGTGGTGCGATCTTGGCTCACTACAACCTCTGCCTCCCGGGTTCAAGCAATTCTCCTGCCTCAGCCTCCCGAGTAGCTGGGATTACAGGCCTGCACCACCACGCCTGGCTAATTTTTATATTTTTAGTAGAGATGAGGCTTCTCCATGTTGGTCAGGCTGGTCTCAAACTCCCGACCTCAGGTGATCCGCCTGCCTCAGCCTCCCAAAGTGCTGGGATTAGAGGAGTGAGCCACCGTGCCTGGCCCCGTTTCACCTGTTTTGACTCTAAATCTGCTCCCATGCCTGTGGCCTCTATCTGTATCTCCCAGAGGCCCCCAAGCCAGAATCCTGGCCACTGTGCTAAGTTCACTTCTCCCTTGGTTCCCACATTCAACCAGCCTCTAGAGTTTTCTCTGTCCCATCCTCACTGAAGCTTGTCCCCCTCTTCAATAGGCATCACACAGGCCTTTGTTGCCTCTGGCCAAGCCTATCACAGCAACCATCTGATGGGCTTTCTCAAATCTATCCCTTGTCTAGCTGGCCACTGCTCTTAACCAATATTAAACTTTGACCATGTCAATCCTTAACGTTTGACATTAAACGTTAAAGCTTAACATCTTTGGTGCCTCTGGAATAACTCTCAGCTAATGTCCTCACTCCTTAGCAAGAATATGGGGCCCAGTGCAGCGTGGCCCCTGCTCACCCTCCAAGCTCAACTTTTACTATTTTTTGCCTGCAACTTTGTGCTTTAGCCATGTTCAGGGTGCACCTTCCTGTGCATCTGCTGTCTTCTCTGAGGGCCCCGCTCGCCTCCTCCTGCCTGTTTTGTAAGAGTCTCTCAGGAGTTCCCACATCTAGAATCTCGTCTTTACTAGATAGATGTATTGCCTGTATTAGTTTCCTGTTGCTGCTGTGACAAGTAACCACAAACGTAATGTATTAAAACAACACAAGTTTATTCTCTTACATTTCTGGAGGCCAGAAGTCTGAAATGTGCATTATGGGGCTGAAATAGAGGTTTTGTTAGGGTGGGTTTCTTAGGAGGGTCTTATGTGAGAATCTGTCTCCTTGACTTTTCCAGCCTCTCACAGCTGCCTCCGTTCCTTGGCTTGTTGCCCCCTCAGAGTGCATGACTCTGATCTCTCATTCCTTATCACACCTCTTTTTTCTGACTCTAGTCCTGCTCCTTTCCTCCCTCTTATAAGGACCTTTGTGATTTGATTGGGCCCTCCCGGATAATCCAAGATAATCTGCCCTTGGCAAGATGCTTAATTTAATCACATTCTCAAAGTTCCTTTTGCCATGTAAGGCAAAATATTCACAGGTTCCAGGGATTGGGATGTGGATATCTTTTGGGACCATTATTCAGCCAGCTATACTGCCCGTCTCTGATTCTCCCATAACTATTTGTGTGCATCCTGATCATTTTTCTTACTACGTTGTTAGTGTTATCTTATCTATTTCTGCATCCACCTTGCTCCTTACACCCTCAAATATGTGCTCTATGAGCATAGGAATAATGTCTTTTTCATCTTATATTCTCAGTTCTAGCTGTGCCTGGAATATAACAGGTGCTCAGCAAGCATTTGTGGAATGATGAAATGAATGGTGATCGCCTCAGTTTTGAGATCTGATCTGTGGCCAGACTCCTGTGCTGAGATTGCTAAAGAATCTAGTCAGTTGAGAGAGGAAACAGCAAGTTGTTAGTTTGCCCTCACCCACCTCCCAGGAAGGCCAGAGAAGCCGCAGGGTCAGGGGTGTGCCCAGGCAGGGCGTCCCTGCAGAATCCGGGCAGAGGAGGCTAAGGGTCCTTCTTCTGCCATGCAGGGGGAGTTTGACGTTTGAAGATGTTAGCATCCTAGATTTCTCATGTTGCTAAACTACACAGAGTTGGAGCTCATGATCCCACTTGGACCCACCAACCACTTCCTCTATTGTGGTGTATGGGCTGTGGATTTCCTTAATTCTGGGCCAAGCCACAGACTGCAGGGTTGGGGCCACTGTCCCTGCCTCCCAGGGTGGGAACTTAGTACCCCTATGCCCTGACTGAGAGCCATGCAAGGTCATGGAAATGACTGTTTAGAAAGGTCCCCACAGGGCCACAGAACCTTGTGCCTTTCAGCCTTCCAGTGTGGCAGGCCCCTTGGGGCCTGAAGGTCATCAGGTCCTGTGGTCCCTACTGTAAGCTATAGTGGGGTAGCTTTAGGGGATGGAGATGTTGGTGTTAGGAGCCCATTTGTTTTGGTAAGGAATGCACCAGACCTGAAAATAACAAGACAAAGGGCTGGAGGAGCACAGATGAGACATTTGTATCTTTGAGGTGCAAATGGAAAAATGACAATTTCAGATTTGGGTTTGAGAAAGAGACTTTAAACTAAGAAGGGCCGAATTCAAAGGCATGGAGCCTCCCCTTCAGCCTCCTGAAGGGGATTTTTCAGGAAGGTAGTCAGCTTGGGAGATGCAATGAAGGTGAGCTTGCCAGGATTGCAGCAACAAATTACCCCCAAGCTGGGCAGCTTAAATAACAGAAATTCATCATTGCACACCTCTGGAGGCTGGAAGTCCAAAATCAAGGTGTGGCATGGTTGGTTCCTTCTGAGGGCTACAAGGGAGAATCTGTTCTAGGCGTCTCCCCTCACTGCTCATAGCCTCAGGTGTTCCTTGGCTTGTAGATGACCTCTCTCTGTCTTCACTTTGTCTTCTCTCTGTGCATGTCTGTCTTTGTGTCCAAACTTCTCCTTTTATCAGAACACCAGGGGGCCAGGCATGGTGGCTCACACCTGTAATCCCAGCACTTTGTGAGGCCGAGGCAGGCGGATCACCTGAGGCCGGGAGTTTGAGACCAGCCTGACCCACATGGAGAAACTCAGTCTCTACCAAAAATACAAAAGTAGCTGGGCGTGGTGGCGCATGCCTGTAATCCCAGCTACTGGGGAGGCTGAGGCAGGAGAATCGCTTGAACCTGGGAGGTGGAGGCTGTGGTGAGCCGAGATTGTACCATTGCATTCCAGCCTGGGCAACAAGAGCAAAACTCCATCTCAAAAATTAAAAAATAAAAAATAAATAAAAAAGAATACCAGTCATATTGAATTAGGGACCACACTGATGACTTCGTCTTGATTATCTCTCTCAAGACCCTGTCTTATTCTGCTTGGGCTATGATAACAAAAAACCATAGTCTGGGTGGCTTAAACAGCAGACATCTATTTCTCACAGTTCTGAAGGTTGCGAAGTCCAAGGTCAGGGTGCTGGCATGGCTGAGTTCCAGGGAGGTTCCTCTCTCCTCTCTCCCTGTGTCCTCACATGGCAGAGAAAGAGAGAGCTCTGATGTCTTCCTTTTCTAATAGGGGCACGAATCTCATCATGGAGCCTCCATTCTCATGACCAAATTTAGCCCTAAGGTTCTACCTCCTAATACCGTCACCTTGGGGGCTAGGGTTTCAACATATAAATTTGGGGGGACACGAACATTCGGTCTATAACAGAACCCCATCTTCCAATAAGGTCTCATTCTCACCTCAATATATCGACTTAAGGGAGATAACAGTTCAATCCAAAACAGCCAGCTAGCTGGGAGGTGAGAAATTTTGTTCCAACTTTCCCATAGTGACTCTAGAGAAAACTTTTCTGTGCAATTTGTGGGGTGGGATGGCTTGGGGGTGGGAGTGTAGAAAGGGACCGAGGATCTGATGAAAGATACCAGAACCCCAATGTTATGATGAACTTTATAGAAAAGCTTCCTGACTGCCAGTGGTGAAGGCCACTAGTCTGTTCACGGCAATGACATTCTTTCCAGCCCAGGATATAACATTGGCTGGGACTGATGCCTTTTGTTTCCTTTATTAGCCATTGGTCTGTCTGGTTTTCATCTCAGCATGACTGTAATGGGAATAGTGGTTACAATTTCTTCAACAAAAATTTATTTGCATCCATAACATGCTGGGCATTGTGAAGATCTCAAGTTGTGACTTCATTGTGGTCCTTGAATGTCAAAAAGAGAATCACATTTCTGTGTGTTACTGAAAGAGTAGCAAGAGATTCCTAAAAGTTTTTTCACCCTAATTGTGATAGTTAACAAGCCCAGAAGAGCAGGAAAAAACAAAAAGAGTTACCACCAAATCCCATGACCTAAATTTGGTGTATCCTCTTATAATTTTTGTTCTATACATTTAGAAATGTGTGTGTTGGGGCGGAGCAAGATGGCCGAATAGGAACAGCTCCAGTCTCCAACTCCCAGCACGAGCGACACAGAAGACCGGTGATTTCTGCATTTTCAACTGAGGTACTGGGGTCATCTCACT
>NW_016807866.1:1390820-1409660 GCF_001698545.2 Rhinopithecus bieti
GAGATCACTTGGACTCGGGAAGGGGAACATCACACACTGGGGCCTATCATGGGGAGGGGGGAGGAGGGAGGGATTGCACTGGGGAGTTATACATGATATAAATGATGAATTGATGGGTGCTGACGAGTTGATGGGTGCAGCACACCAACATGGCATAAGTATACATATGTAACAAACCTGCACGTTACGCACATGTACCCTAGAACTTAAAGTATAATAAAAAAAATAAAATAAAAAAAAAAAGAAATGCGTGTGTTACCCTTTTATATGGTTTGTTCATTTTTAAAAAATTTATTTTGAAATAATTTTAGATCCATATATAAGTGGCAAAAGGAGTACAGAAAATTCCTCTGTACTCTTCCCCAGGTTCCACAGCGATAACATTTTTAAATTTTTTTATTTTTAAAACTGTGGTAAAATACAAATAACACAAAATTGACCATTTAAAAGATGTTGAAATGCACAGCTCAGTGGTGTTAAGAACATTCAGGCCAAGTGCAGTGACTCATGCCTGTAATCTCAGAACTTTGGGAGGCTAAGGCAGGTGGATCACCTGAGGTCAGGAGTTCGAGACCAACCTGGTCAACATGGCGAAACCCTGTCTCTACTGAAAATACAGAAATTAGCCAGGCGTGGTGGCAGGTGCCTGCAATCCCAGCTACTTAGGAGACTGAGGCAAGAGAATAGCTTGAACCTGGGAGGCGGAGGTTGTAGTGAGCCGAGATTGAGTCACTACACCCCAGTCTGGGAGATAGAGTGAGGCTCCATCTCAAATAAAATAAAATAAAATAAAATAAAATAAAATAAAATAAAAACAACAACAAAAAAACCATTCACAGTGTTATGCTGCCATCACCAGCATCCATCTCCAGACCTTTTTTCTATCTTCCAAAATGGAGACTCTGTGCCAATTACACAACTCTGCATTCCCTCTCCCCACAGGCCTTGGCGACTCCCGTTCTACTTTCTGTCTCTGTGAATTTGACAACTCTAGGGACTCAAGGGGCCCTGGCTTCCCTGCTGTGAGTGAACTTGAAGGAGCAGGGAGGAGTTTCCAAGACACCCAGTTTCCCTCTCCCTGGAGCGAGTCCGGCAGGTCACTGGGTTTCCTGTGTTCTGGGTGACTTCTCAAGCCTAGTGACCTGGAACAGAGGTGCACAGTGGGAGGACAGAGGCTCCCTGATGTGTGTTTGGCATTGCCAATCTCCTTATTAGCTTATTGGTGCAATAAGCCACCAGACCTGGAAATCTCACCACAGGAGGCTGGCTGACAGGGAACACTGATTTCTAGCGTGTGTTCTTGAGGTTCAAAAGGGAAAACAGTCATTTGGGGTTTGCTTAGAGAATGAGGTTTCAGCTAACCTTGGCTGATTGCAGAGTTGCTCTAGTAGTGACTGTGTTTGACCTCGACCCCCAGCAGCTGCCCCTGCTGTGTCTGTTCAGTGAAACAATCGTTACAACCACGCCTCCAAGTCCATCATCACAGATCCCTCCTGCCTGAGTTTTCAGTGGCTGCTGTAATAAAGTACCATTAGCAGGGTGGCCTAGAACAACGCATTTTATTCTCCCACAGTTCTGGTGGCCAGAAGTTCCAAATCAAGGTGTCCAAACCAAAGCTCTTTAATGTTGGGCAAGTTACTTAATGTCCCTGTACCTCACTTTGCTCATCTGTCCAATGGGAGGGTAAGAGCATCCCAGGACACTCCTGGTGCTCTGCCCAGACCTTCAGGGATCCCTTTTACCCATTTTGTGTGTGCATCCCCCAGCTTCTGTGTGCTTTCCTTCTACCTCCTCTTATCTGCGATCTTCTTCAGACACCTGCTAATAGAGCTGCTTCGCCTGCAAGGGACATAGAGTTGGAAGTGCCCGGCACTGTGTGGTGCTCCCTGGAGCCAATGCACAGCATGCTGGTCTTCCCAGAGTGAAATATGGGCTTGCAGGGTTCCCACCTGAGGCTTTATAGGGAGATACAGGGCATGGGGTCTCCTAGGCAGGGTGATAACCGCATCCCAGTTTGCCCAGTTTTAGCGCTGAAGTCCCCATGAAGGTGGGTCATAGACACACTATCAAGTCACAGGAGCCTAGAAGGAGCCTTTCTGAGTGATCATCCTGCCCTTGGCATCAGGTTCATGCCTCTGTGCTCACATAGATGATGTGGGACCCTCGCCTTGGCTGCAACAGATGAGACCGGCACTGTTGTGGATAAGTTTAGGGGGTTTCCAGGGCCTCTCATGCTGTTCTGCTGCCTGACCTCTCCCTTTGGCATCTGATGACAGCAAGCCTGCGCCAGGAGTGAGAATGATGGGGGCATCCTGGGCATTACCCCCCTTCATTGTGACTGCTGGGGATATTCCGGGAGGAATTCACTTTGGCACCGCTCAGGGAAGCTGTGAATGAAAGGCAGCTGCACGGACATCATAATCTTCATCCGGGAACAGGCAGGCCGCTTTGGCACCCGGCCCGCCCTGTCCATGTGGTGCCAACAACTCCTGGGCAGACACAACCGGGAATTTTAAGGCAAGGCCTGTATTTGCAGTCCTCCCTGCTGGCCACAAACCGCGGCTTGTTAGTTTCAAAGGCTTGAGGCCAAATGTATCACTATAACAAGTTAGACCAGTTTATAAAAGAAGACCAAGGTAGGAGGTTTTGCCAGTATTTCTGTTTCACATCGTCTCGCTCTTTGATTTAAATGTTTTGGTGAACTGCCCTGATGGTCACGATGCTGGTGGCCAATGAAATCCTACCAAACCTTCCTGCACTAATTCTGCCCCGAACATGGTTGGAGAATCCTTAATGATCACAATGCAGTAATCTTCCACTTTTCACCATTCAGAACTACTGCAAAACTTTCCAAGCAATTGGCCTGATTCCCTGGCGGTGGGGGCAGGGTGCTGGCCTTCCCTCATCCTGGAACCCTGATATTTTATAGAACTGCCACTTTGGAAGGTAGGATGTGGATAGACCAAAACACACGAACAATGCCTTATGGCATTTCTGCAACGCAAAAGCTTCATTTCTTAACCACTTCCTCTTTTTTTGTGGAATCAGAGGAAGTTGAGAAAAAAGGGGAACAGGAAATTCATTCCAGCATACAGAATAAAATCTGTCCTTCAACAAATGAAGGCTGAAAGGGACATGTGAACATTTCATCTTGCATATTCCTGTTCTTAGACAATGCTAAGCTGTCATTTCAGAGGATATCCAGCCTCTTCGCTGTACCTCCAAATCCCAATTTTCTGTGAACAGGGACAGAGGAAGAGCTGCTAACAAGGAAGGTACCTAGGTTTTGACAGCTTATTAGTTCTATTGTTCTGACTCAGGCTCAGGGCTGCACGGGCCAGTAGAGTGCGGGAGAGTCTGAGCAACACAGGGACTGGATAGTTTTCTCCCATAAAATTCAATGCCGTTGTCAGCTTTGATTTCACCAAATGAAATCTCCAAATGACCAATGAGAGAAAGCACTGTCGTCTCACAAAACTGCCTTGAGTTATGATTTCAATAGATTCCAGCTACCATGCTTTTATTAAATTCCCAAATACCTGCAACTTTTGTTGGTATAATATTATTTCATTATCATTAAAAAAAAAACCCCAAAATCAGAATCATTTACATCTTGAGGCATAGCCAATGAGTTACAGGCTTAAAGTTACCTTATTTGGTAAGAGTGAAAACCATATCCTTCCATTGTTTTTCCCAAGGAATCATATTGTTTTTCATTCCTATTTCTGGAGTTACTTTGTGAGGTTGAACATCTTTTTTTTTTTTGAGACGAAGTCTCGCTCTTGTCCCCTAGGCTGGAGTGCAATGGCACGATCTTGGCTCACTGCAACCTCCGCCTTCCAGTTTCAAGCAATTCTCCTGCCTCAGCCTCCCAAGTAGCTGGGATTACAGGTGTCTGCCACCATACCCAGCTAAATTTTGTATTTTAACTAGAGACAGGGTTTCACCATGTTGGCCAGGCTGGTCTCAAACTCCTGACCTTAGGTGACCCACTGGCCTCGGTCTCTCAAAGTGTTGGGATTACAGGAGTGAGCCACTGTGCCTGGCAAGGTTGAACACCTTATGTTTTTTAGCCATTTGCAATTCTTCCAGAGCCTTCGACCCACATCTGTTTTCTTAACTCTCTCCTAGAATCATTTTAGAATTATGGAGAATTATTAAGGGAAAGAGGAGAAGTGCATGGTAGGGGATGAAGGGGAAGAGATGAAGCTAGGTGGGGAGGACTGTTCTCAAGTCCTGCCCCTACCCCTCTCACTTTTCTTTCCCCAGGGCTAGATTCCCTCCACCCCACTCCTATTTTTCCTCGAAGGCCATGTCAAGTCTCTTAGGATAAGTACGTCTTCTCCTCTAATAACTTACTACTCTTGATCTTAGCCAAAACGCTGAGAAGCAATTCCTATAATAATTTGTTTTGCTTATAACTTGATCTTTCCATCCTTTTCCATCCTTTTCTATCTAGAATTGCTCTTTCTACTCCATTCTTTTTAAAAACTCACACATCTCTTACATGTCACTAACTTATTATCTGTACTTGACATCTTTTATGGCTTCTGCTCGTCTTACAAGCTACTTGCTTACTCATTCTCTGTACTTCACCTTTTCAGTTTTATACAACCCGTTTGTTTTCCTGTCTCCTATTGCAGAATTGAATATCCTCAATTACTATGACAAATTCATGTCGTAACTTTAGTGAAGGTGACAAATTTACAAAAAAAAAAAAAGTGAATTAGAGTTGGCTTATACTTAAGGTACCTAGACATCACCTGCACGGAAGGTTTTGACAGAGCGCACACATTGCAGTTCGCATCAGTCTCTGCCCACATCACCGGTGGGTGCCAAAGACCCAGGGCTTACCTAGATTAGGGTTTGGAGGTGGGATCTGATCTAAAAAATACAAATAGGCTGAGGAATTGAGTATGTCCAGATGAGTGAGGCTCAGTGAAGAGAACTGGATGAGACTTTCCTGAAGGGAGAGAGAAATCTCACCTTCTGTGTAATAAAACTTTGAACCTTGCTCAAAGAGAGATCTGGCCTTTGCTATTGGCTCCTGGGAGATGATCTCTAAGCCCTTGAGATTTCATGTCATGGTGTGTCTTTGTTTGCCTGGAAGTTTTGAGCAACACCAAAAATGTGATACAGGGTGGGAGTTAGGGCCATGTGGTATTTGTTGATTTCTGGAGGGGCTGGAGACTGAGATCAGCCACGTGGGTAACCAACCAAGTTTAAGTGATGGAGTCCCATTCAAGAATCTAGACATCAAGGCTCAGGAGACCCTCCGTGGTTGGCAACAGTCTGTGCATATTGTCACACGCCCATGCTGGGAGAGTGACACTGTCAGCTCCATGGGAGAGGTTAACGGAAGCTCCACACTGGGAACTCTCTTGGGTTTCACCCTATGCTCCTCTTCTCTTGGCTGACTCTGTATCCTTTTCTTGGAATAAATCATAACCATGAGGATAACAGCTTTCAGTGAACTCTGTGAGATCTTCTAGTGAATTATCGAGCCTCAGGATAGGTACTGTCTTCCCTTGAACTTTGCAGTTGGTGTCAGAAGTGAGAGTCCTGTGGATGGATAGCTCACACACTGCATCTTTCCAAGCAAGAGACAGACAGGAAGGGGATGAAAAAGAATAAAGCTTAGTGTTTCCCTTATGACTAATTTTGGGACTTCTCCTTCTCCATCATCCCCTTCCCTTCCTCCTATTTGTCTTGCATAGGTCCCCACTGGGGCCAGATTTCCAGTTGTCAATGAAGAAGTGAAAATGTTTGGCAGAGCACTTACTGTCTTGGATTTCAGAGCATTTTGCACGTGCATCCAGTTAAGGCTTTCCTACGTTAGAAGGTGAATTAGGAAACCAGGTTCATACTGACACCTTTTGTCTGCTCTCAGGCACAGAATAGGTTTGTGGTTTGGCCCCAGTGAAGAGTAGGCATCTCAAAGCCTCTAATGACAGAGGTCATTGCTTCCGGGAGGGAGAGTTTCCCTGCCCTGCCTGAGCTGGGACCAGCTCATCTTCAGATATATCTCGTTCAGTGTTGCAAATCAGAGCCACCTGGGCTTTGTTTGGCTTCAGGTGCTTTTTACTTAAACAACCGAACACAGAAATGAATTAAAGAGAAGCAAAGCCAACCCGTCAAGGGCAGTATCAAGAGCAACCATACAAAATTGCCATTTTTGTAGGCCAATTTTATACAGTCCAACTTCATACATACAAGTTCACCGACAGCTAAAGCAGTGGTTCGCAGTTTGACTACACATAAGATACACGGGGGAGCTTTCAAAACAAAACAAAACAAAAACCATGCCCAGGCCATACCCCAGACCAATTAAATTGGAATCTCTAGGGTTGGAATTCAAGCAACAAGAATTTTAACACTCCCCAGGAGGTTTCAAGAGGCAGTCAAAGCTGAGAATTTCTAAAACACATTAAAATATGTGGGTGTTACTAAATCATCAGTCATCCCTCCTCATGGGCCACAGTCATTTAACAGACTCTTGCCAGGGGCTGACCACGAGCCAGGCACTGATGAGATCCTGGGACAGCAGGGAGCCCCGCTCCCTTAACTTGTAGCCACTCTGCTTCCTTTCCATCCATGCCCATCGCTCTGCACTTTCCATCCATGCCCATCGCTCTGCACAGCTGTACCTGGGATTATGTCTCCAAGTGACAGTGCCCATCTTCAGGTGCCCTTAGGGCTGGGTGGTTTTCCCAGGTGGGCTCACATGCAGACCCCTCTTAGCTCTTTGCAACTACCTGGAGGAGAGTACTTCTTCTGGGGTCCCCACCTGGAAAAACAGTTTTCTCTGTCCTCGAGGGCCACGTTTCTCGAGATATGGTCCAGGGACCACCTGCTTCTAAACAACACAGGGATGTTTGTTTCAATGCAGGTCCTGGGCCCACCCTAGACCAGTTCAGACTGTTTGCAGGTGGATCATGGGAGTCAACATTTTAAATAAGACCCTCTCCCTAAAGTGTCTGCTATGCACCCAGAGTTTGAGAACCAGCCAAGGGACTCAACCTGGCTGCCTGGCCACAGGGTCAGTGACCTCCCTTTTCTCACATCTCTCAGCCCAGGCTGGCCACCCCCATAACTGACCAGGGGCCACATGGAGCAGCCTGGTCTTCCTGGCAGCACTGGCCCCATCCCTTTGGATTTCCATGTCTCAGGTTTGCTCTGACTCTCACATTTTGTGAGACGTTGGAGCTCTGAAATACCTCAAACCTCCCCTCAGCCTAAGGGACAGGTCTGATTACATGCACAGTTGACCCTTGAATGACATGATTTGAATTGTGCAGGTCCACTTCTGCATGCATTTCCTTCTGCCTCTACCACCCCCGAGACAGCAACACCAACCCCTTCTCTTCCTCCTCCTTCTCAGCCCACGTAACCTGAAGACAATTACGATGAAGACCTTTATGATGTCCCACTTTCACTTAATCAATAGTAAATATATTTTCTCTTTCTCATGATTGTATTAATAACATTTTCTTTTCAATAGTTTATGTACCGTAAGAATACAGGATATAATACATAAAACATACAACTGTTATGTACGTGTTAATCAACTGTTTGGTTATTAGCAGGGCTTCCGGTCAACAGTAGGCTATTAGAAGTTAAGTTTTGGGGGAGTCAAAATCTATACTGGGGTTTTCCACTACATGAGGGTCAGCATTCCTAACCTCTGCATTATCCAAGGGCCAACTATATCATCTATCTATCCATTCATCAACCCGTCTGTTTCTCTCCTCCTCCTCCTGCCCCTCCTCCTTTCTCTCTCTCCCCTGCCCTCTCTCTCATACACACCACACAGCACACACAAACACACACACACACCCCACACCCACTATGCACCAGGTACTGTACTAAGCACTTGAGACATAGAAATGAACAACACAAACATCTTTGCCCTTAGGAGCCTCCACCCCAGTGAGGACAGAAAGACAATGTTTTCTGGGGAAGTGGTAACTTCAAGGACACAGAATTGTTAGGAAGATACTCTCAAAGGAGTGAAATGTAATATTTTAATGGACTTTGCCATTCTCTCTTTAACATCTTTCCCCTTCCTCTACAACTAGAGAATAAGGGGCGGAAGATTCCTGCTTCACGTGGAAGAAGTCTGAGTTCTACCTCTGCCTGTTAAAATGATACACACTGGGGCAGTTTCTGAAATGGGTGTGGCTTGTTAATTTTTGAGGCAAAACCAGAATGAATGAGAGGAGGTCTTGTTGTCTAGCTCAGTATCAGGAAATGAGCTAGAAAGTTATCACATGCTATTTTTCACAGTGATGGTTCACATCAGGCTCCGTAGACCCAGCTGGAATCCCGGAAGCTCATTTCCTCCATCCAGGTCTATTCCACCCAGGTCTATTCCACCCAGGTCTATTCCATCCAGGTCCACTAAATTCAGATCCACTCCATCCAAGTCCACTCCATCCAGGTCCACTCCATCCAGATCCACTCCATTCAGGTCCACTCCAACCAGATCCACTCCATCCAGGTCCACTCCATCCAGATCCACTCCATCCAGGTCCACTCCATCCAGATCCACTCCATCCGGGTCCACTCCATCCGGGTCCACTCCATCTGGGTCCACTCCATCCACGTGCACTCCATCCAGGTCCACTCCATCCAGATCCACTCCATCCGGGTCCACTCCATCCAGGTCCACTAAATTCAGATCCACTCCATCCAGGTCCACTCCATCCAGATCCACTCCATCCGGGTCCACTCCATCCGGGTCCACTCCATCCAGGTCCACTCCATCCAGGTCCACTCCATCCAGGTCCACTCCATCCAGGTCCACTCCATCCAGGTCCACTCCATCCAGGTCCACTCCATCCAGGTCCACTCCATCCAGGTCCACTCCATCCAGGTCCACTCCATCCAGATCCACTCCATCCAGGTCCACTCCATCCGGGTCCACTCCATCTGGGTCCACTCCATCCACGTGCACTCCATCCAGGTCCACTCCATCCAGATCCACTCTATCCAGGCCCATTCCATCCAGATCCACTCCATCCAGGTTCCCTCCATCCAGGTCCACTCCATCCAAACCCACTCCATCCAGGTCCACTCCATCCAGGTGCACTCCATCCAGATTCACTCCATCAGATCCACTCCATCCAGGTCCACTCCATCCAGGTCCACTCCATCCAGATCCACTCCATCCAGGTCCACTCCATCCGGGTCCACTCCATCCGGGTCCACTCCATCCACGTGCACTCCATCCAGGTCCACTCCATCCATATCCACTCTATCCACGTCCACTCCATCCAGGTCCACTCCATCTGGGTCCACTCCATCCAGATCCACTCTATCCAGGCCCATTCCATCCAGATCCACTCCATCCAGGTCCACTCCATCCAGGTCCACTCCATCCAAACCCACTCCATCCAGGTCCACTCCATCCAGGTGCACTCCATCCAGGTCCACTCCATCCAGGTGCACTCCATCCAGGTGCACTCCATCAAGATTCACTCCATCTGGTCCACTCTATCCGGGCCCACTCCATCCAGATCCACTCCATCCAGGTCCACTCCCTCCGGGTCCACTTCATCCAGATCCACTCCATCCAGGTCCACTCCATCCAGGTCCACTCCATCCAGGTCCACTCCATCCAGGTGCACTCCATCCAGGTCCACTCCATCAAGATTCACTCCATCTGGTCCACTCTATCCGGGCCCACTCCATCCAGATCCACTCCATCCAGGTCCACTCCCTCCGGATCCACTTCATCCAGATCCACTCCATCCAGGTCCACTCTATCCAGGTCCACTCCATCCAGATCTACTTCATCCACATCCACTGTATCCAGGTCCACTCCATCTGGGTCCACTCCATCCGAGTGCACTCCGTCCAGATCCACTCCATCCAGATGCACCCCAATTCAGATCCACTCCATTTAGGTCCAATCCATCCAAGTGTGCTCCATCCAGGTGCACTCCATCCAGATTCACTTCATCTGGATTCACTCCATCCGGTCCACTCCATCTGAGTCCACTCCATCCAGGTCCACTTCATCCAGGTGAACTCCATCCAGGCCCACTCCATCCAGGTCCACTCCATCTGGGTCCACTCCATCCAGGTCTGCTCCATCCAGATCCACTGTATCCAGGTCCACTCCATCCAGGTGAACTCCATTCAGATCCACTTTATCCAGATCCACTCCATCTGGGTTCACTCCATCTGAGTCCACTCCATCCAGGTCCACTTCACCCAGATCCACTCTATCTGGGTCCACTCTATCCAGGTCCACTCCATCCAGGTCCACTCTATCTGGGCCCACTCTATCCAGGTCCACTCTATCTGGGCCCACTCTATCCAGGTCCACTCTATCTGGGTCCCAGCATGGGCATAGTCAAACTGAGGGATGTTTACAAAAAACAATGTGTTGACAAATATGTGGACTGGTTTAGAGAAACCACAAAAGACAGTGCAGAAGCCCAGGGGCCAGCAAGAGCAGAGTGCTGTTACCACCCTGATACTGTTTGGATGTTTGTTCCCTCCAAATCTCACCTGAAATGTGATCCCCAATGTTGGAGGTGGAGTCTACTGGGAGGTATTTGGGTCATGGGGGTGATCCCTCATGAGTAACTTGGCGCTGTCTTTACAGTGGTAAAGTGAGTTCTCACTCTATGAGTTCACAAGATATCTGGTTGTTTAAAACAGTGTGGCACCTCCTCTCCCTCTCTCTTGCTCCCTCTCTTGCCATGAGACAGACTGGCTCCCCTTCACCTTCCACCATGATTGCAGTCTTCCTGAGCCCCTTGCCAGAAGCAGATGCCAGCACTGTTTCCTCTACAGCCTGCAGAACCATGAGCCAAATAAACCTCTTTTCTTTATAAATGACCCAGCCTCAGGTATTTCTTTGTAGCAGGGCGAATGGACTAGTACACATCCCTTTCTTGGAGGGGCAAAGACAGGAAGTGGTTACTCCCAATCAAAGAAGGCAGCAGAACAGCAAGGGCTATCTGAAAAGGGCTGTGTCATCTGCTGGCTTGACACAGCCAACTTTAAGTAACTCAAAGAAAAGGAGCTGGGAAAATAAATATCTGGAGCTCTCTCCCTTATCCCTCCTCTGCTCCCTCTCACTGTGCTGGTGCCTACCACTGGAAGCCAGAGCGGAGGGAGGTTGTGATGCAGCTTAGGTGGGTCAGGTCCACCTTGCAGGGCTTAGTGCCGAAAGCAGGAGGATAGATGGAAATCACCGGCATGACCATTTATCATAGCATATCCAGAGGACCATATTCCCAGGGAAAGGGTTTTGAAAGCCCAGGCCTTCATGAGCCCAAACACCCTCCCCTCCATCAGCTATACAACTAAGCCCCTTGTAGCTACAGAGAACTTGCCCCTTCTTATCCCTTCTGTGGGTGATCCAGAGTAATATCTGGAGAGAGAAAGCTGCTAAATTGCACGAGGTTCTTCCGAGTCACTCATTCAGATTATCCCTTTCTTCCCATTCTGCTGTGTTGCCTGTAGTGCTAGCCACCTGGGGGGTGTGCACTCATGCATGTGTATCTTTGGTCTATAGTGCTTGGATGATAGCCACAGAGGTTTCACTAACTGGCTCTTCTGGACATGATGGGCTCCAGCATGGGGTCAAAGCCGCTGCTGGTGCTGGTGGCCACTGGGCCCCAGGGAACGAAGAGGTTTCTCCCTCATGCACTTTCCTCCTCACAGGGGTAAGCACTGCTCAGTGGCACGTGCAGCTGCAGCGGAATTGTTGGAAAGATACTCCTAACAATTGTTTCCTTGCTCCCCCCACCCCCCGCCCCCAGACGTACCAGGAAGGCCTCAGCCTGTCTGACACTACAGATGTTGGAGTTCCCAATTTTGTGTGTGGGAGGTTAGGGTGGGTGAAGGGAAGCTGGGGGTTTGATGAACAGAGAACCCAGAGAATGGAATAATTAGGGAACATTTCCCAAGACCCAGAACAAAACTGTTTCCACTATCATGGCAGAGTCTAGGATAGCATTTTTAGAGGCCTCTTGCTGCTTTTTAAATCCCTGAAAAGGTAGCATGACGTCATTGGTGCCTCAGTTTGCAGGCATTTATTAGGTCCCCTGTGTCTCAGACAGGAGCAGTGCCTGTAGCATGGAAGCAGTGGGCCCCAGACCTGGGAGGAGACAGGGAGAGGTGAAGTCTGTTAAGATGGACCTCGGCTATTCCAGACTCTTACCCAAGCGCAGCATCTGTTTCTAAAATCCTAAATGGAAACTCACCAGACAGCCCAGGAGCCCCTGGGGCCTTCTCTAGAGGGAGTGTGAGTTTTCCTGTCTGCTCGGGCAGGGTAAGAAACCCTGCACCCACTTCGTCCTTCATCTCATCTTCATCCCGGGAGGTCCCAGACTTAGTGAGGAAAATGGCAATCCACAGACAATCTTTGTTGGCCAAAGTGCTCCTGGAACTAAAAGTGAGGATTCAACACGTGTGAGAAGAGACAGCCCCACCATGCTCATGATGTGTGCAAGTACCCTGCTTGTGAGCTAGACTTGCACTGGCCAACCGGTGGGAGAGGAGAGAGGCAACGCACAGAAACCATGCTACCAGAAGGAATTCTGCTTGTATTGTTACAGGCCAGGGTTGCATTTTCCAGAAGGACCAGGTAGAGGCTCACTAATGACCCAAGACTGTGAAATCAGGCAGAAGAAACAGCAAAGGTTGCTTTTCTGGGGGTGAAAAGAAAACAAACTGCCATACAAGGTGAGTGGGGTGAGAGCCTGGGAGGGGCAGGCGATCAGACCCGTCATCCTCAGGCCCCAGGGAGGACTCTGTCCACTGGTGGGGGGCTGGGCCTCCATCCTGTTCAGCATGACCAGACTAGCCATCTTCTGATCTTCTTTAAGCAGCCTCCAAGTCACTGTCCAACCCTGTGGGAGGCCCTGCCACATAGCCTGTGCCAGAGACAGTCACCCCAATGTGTTCTTCTGGGCCCTCCCTGCCTCAAAGGCCACACGAGGCGTGTTCCTCACAGGCTGCACTTTGTTGGTTAGAAGGTCATTCTTCTGAGTAATGAAGGGAAAGATTTTAGTTCCCACTGTCCCTCTAAGTAGACATCCCCCTTACGTGGCCCAGAAGTGTGGCTACCATGACTCACTGCACCTGTAAGCTATAGAACATGACCCTGAGGTTAGGAGGACCCAGCTGTACCCACTTCTTTATTGAAGAACCACCTTGGAGCTTCTTGCCATGAGATGCTGCTGGTGTGTTGAGGAAGCATAGACTAACTACACAGAGTTTTCCCTACTGACAGAGAACAGTTCATGTATATTTGTTAATCAGTTAAGATGACCCTGGGTCTAGTGTCTTACAATTCTACCCTTAAAAAATTTCAAACATTTATTTCAGCCTTACCAAAAAGAATCTATAGAATGCATTCCTATTTGGTTGTCTGGAGCAGGAATTTTCAACGTTGGCATATTGACATTCTGGATTTGATCATTCTTTGCAGTGGAGCTGTTGTGTGCCTTGTAAGATGTTGAGCTGTATCCCTGGCCTCTACCTACTAGACACCAGTAGCACCCACTACACCCAAACACTCATGACAACCAAAAATGTCTCCAGACATTGTCAAATGTCCCCAGGGGTGGTGGAGGTGGGGAACCACCCATGGCTGAGAACCATTGCTATTAGAGCAATTTTGTTCAAACAACAAATATGTATCAAATACCTGTGTGATAATTCAATATTTAAACATCTTACCTGAACCAGGAACTGGAGAGGTAAAAGTGTGACTAAGACATTATCCCTGTTCTTTGTGAGCTTGCAATATGGGACTGGGAATGTCCCACAAGTGATGGGATATAAGACAGAAAGTAGGTGCCTAAAAGGGGTCCTTACTGAGCCTCACTCTTGACTGGGAATGAAGTATCATTCCCAGAAAGTCCCCAGCAGACTCATCCTATTTCTCATTGGCCAGCAAGGTGCCATGTGCTCACTTCCAGACCAATCACTAACTAAAGGGAAAGTGATTGCAAGATAGGCTTGGCCAATCATGACTCATTCTCTAGGGTGCAGTGTTTTCATATGCTCACCCACTTACCCGCAAAGTCCATTTTTTAGTTTTTATTTTTGCAGGAAATTAAATGGAATGACCACTGATGATTCAGCTAATGGTGTCTGCCACACCATGTCCCAAGCTTAGGTCTTCCTGACCCTCTTTCATCCATTGCGTACCACCCATAAAACATACTCTGCTCTTTGCAGTCACAGAAATTGCCTTTTTTGGAGGTGGGGAGTTGCTTTCTATGAGAAAGCCAAGTTAAGGCTGCTTTTGATAATGTCATAGTAAAGTACATTGTGTCAAGAACAGACTGATAAAGGGATGAGTGGGTTCTGCCTCAGCATGTGAGCAGTTCATTATGCTTGCCCAGTCGATTCATGCTTTGACCAAAAGCATTTGCCAAAGCCCAGAGGCCAACATCAGCATTATTAATAAACTGGCTGTTATTAATAACAGCCAGGCCACACAAAGAAACTACTGGTTATGCTTCAAGTGCTTGGATTAAGCACTGTGGACGCTTGCATTGATATAGAGCTGTTGAGTGATGGTCCCTTGTCTGGTCGGTTGTGTGTTAGGTTGTTCTGCCTGTGGCTGGTGTGTGTGTAGGCTGATATAATGGTAGCCACCACTTATTGTGTCTATACTATTTGTCCCCTTATGTGCATTACTTCATTTAACACTCACAACAGTCCCAGGAAGCAGGTATTGCCTTCACTGACAGACACACGAGGAAGTTGACTCAGACAGAGAAAGTACGTTCCTAATGTCGCCAAGCTAGTACTGGGCAAAGCCAACAGCCAGGTTACCCCATGCTTGTCTGTGCAGTGTGGCAATCCCTCCACCAGGTTACTTAAGGTGTATGTCCACTGCCTGAACCCTGAAGGCCAAGTGATGAGCTAAAGCCATGATGCCCAGCCAACAAGCAGACGTCCCTGATAACCCAAACATCCTGTAGTGTATCTCAGAATCCATCAAGGAAAACAGTCCCATTATACACACAGTGGGCAAAAATCCAGAAAATTAGCTTAAGGATGAGAGGCAGTGCAGATCTCTAAAGCTATTCTGCTGCCATCCAGGAGAGCCTCACATGTAAGCTGGACGTGTCTGAGTCATTCTGTGGTCTCTTGGCTCCCTCCTAGTTTGGGGAAGGTTTTTCTATATGATTCTGGGTTTTTCTTATTACAATCTGCACATCAGATGCTAAATGGGCTTGGGAAGATAAAGGAGGGGCCCTCTGTTAGGTTAAGGAATAGAGAAAAGAAAGTGAGCACAGATGTAAGATGCTGAAGGCTGTTACAGCCACCTTGGAGGATGGGGGACCAGCATTCTCTCTCATCTTCTCCAGGGTCCACATGACACACAAGAATTGCTGGACCCCTTTCGGCCACCCATGCCTGCCCTTTTGCAGATGTCCCCTTAACATCACCTGATGATGCTTTTCTTTTCCACCCTCCTTCCCCAAACAATTGACCCGCGCATCTTGCACCTTCACAATGGAACATCCATCAGCATGGGTCCTTACTTCACAGGCTGGTTCTATCTGCAGTGTTCTCCACCACACCTTCACCTGAGCATGATCTCACCTTCTTTCAGAGGTCAGCTCAAGTGCCACCACCTCCATGAAGTCCACCTGGGTCATCTGTATGCTTCTAGTAATTTCGAGGGGTGCCCTTTTTTTGCTTAATCTGTCTTGCATTAGAGCTTGCTATGGAGCATCTGACTCTCAACCCTAGTTATGAGTCCTTCAAGGGCAGGGACTTCAGCATCCCTCCCTAGTACCTAACAGGGTATCTTGCAAGCTACATAAGTTTATTTAATTGGATTAAAGTGGATAATTCAAAATTGATTGCTTGACATGATCGAGCTTCAGCAATAGCCTTCATAAAGAAGCTAAATGTGTCCCGCTCACATTTTGAGAGTCTGCACTTTACTCTGGGCTTTTGACTGGATCTGTCCTGCAAATTTAGTCTCAGCTCAGAGAGGCTGAATGCATACTGAAATAACTCAGCAAAATGTCCCTGACCCTCTGACACGTGATGCTTCATCACTGAATGAATACTTATTCCTGGTCAAATCACATCTTATCCAAGACCATTTCTCGTGTGCCTTCCCATTCTCCCCCTACACATACACCCCAAAGACACAGGAGAGTTTAAATCTTATTTTATAAAGAAAGCTTCAGAAAAGATTCTCTGTGGCAGAAGATATGAGTGGCTTGAGAACAATTCCTGTCTAGCTGGAATGGGAGTGATTGAAGTGCTTTTGCGCATGCAGTAGATTTATGTGACATAAAATGTCTTCTGAGAATTCAGCGATACCTAGTGGGCCGCAGGGGCTAGAGTTGGCGTCTATGGCAATGAATCTCAGAGCTTTAAGATGGACTATAGTTTGGAATATAAGGAAGTGCGTGAATATGAGGACAATTTCCTTCTCTTCACATTTGCCTGGACGCCAATGCAATTCTGAGATCCATTCATCCTTCATGTCTTTGCTTACTGGGAGCCTGGCCTGAGTTAGGAGCTGGGGTTTCCAAAGTGATGTGGCATCACAGCCCTAAGTTTCTCCTGGTCTAGGGGTGGTGGGTAGCAGAGCGCACAATAACAGCACCAAGGGCAGCTTGGGAAGGGGCTTAGCACCTGTCTTCACCCTTCCCCCAGCTTTCTTTGATATGAACCACCAACATTTTCTCCATCATAGTGAATCAATGGCTTCAAGGCCTGATTCCAATGAGATGTTGCCCCCAAGACTTTCCTCTATACAAATTCTGGGCCTGTCACTGGGCAACAGGAGTGGGAAAGTGACCAGACCTCCCTGGTGTCTGGTTGGAGTTTGTAGGCCCACAGGGCAAGGACTCTGGAGTATAGGAGACGCATCCAGTTGGGTTTAGAGGAAAGGCTTTGCTCTCCTAGTGACTAGGGCAGCTGGAAGACAGAGTGTCGGGAGGTAGGTTGGAGAGGGTGGTCATAGCCTTCTTTGGAAAGAAACAGGAAACTTACCAAATTGATGGAGAAAACAAACCACGTGACAGAGCACAAACTGCATCTGGGGCTCATGGTTAGGACATCCTGGAGCAGAGAGGAGCAGGGGCAAAAGGGAAAATCCCCCAGCCTGTGCAGGTGCACAAGTTCACGACCAATGTCCTTAAGCGGAACCATGCTCATTTTAATGCTAAAACACACACCCCTGGGTAGAGATTTAAGATGCTAATGAGACATGGGATGTATCTGCTAGTGTGCACAGCAATAGTGCATGGGCATCCAGGAGACCTCCCACAGCATGCTTAACAACAATGCCCATTCCCACCCCTTCATGAATAATCGTGTAAGACTCCCGTAAAGGGAGCTTCCCTGGTGTCAGTGGGCGCTGTCTCGTTATCTTGAGCAGCCCACTCTGACCCAGCTATCAGAGGGTGCTTTTCACTTTGCAATAAACTACTTACTTTCACTTTTGACTCGCGCTCAAAATCTCTTAAGCAGCGAAGTCAAGAACCTGAACCCGCCCAATGACAACATCAGGAGAAAGGGTTGATTTCCCGGGGAGGCTGGGAACCGAGATGTAGCAGTCCACACCTGAGCATGAGGGGCTGTGTGCCAGGGAAAATGAATAGCAGGGCTCGGGCGAGAGGGCATCCTTGTCTTGTGCCAGTTTTCAAAGGTAAAGGGACGAATGCAACAACAAGAGCTATCTTAAATATATATGTACCCAATACAGGAGCACCCAGATTCATAAAACAAGTTCTTAGAGACATACAAAAAGACTTACACTCCCACACAATAATAGTGGGAGACGTTAACACCCCACTGTCAATATTAGACAGATCAATGAGACAGAAAATTAACAAGGATATTCTGGACTTGAACTTAGCTCGGGACCAAGCTGACCTAATAGACATCTGCAGAATTCTCCACCCCAAATCAACAGAATATACATTCTTCTCAGCGCCACATAGCATGTATTCTAAAATCAACCACATAATTGGAAGTAAAACACTTCTCAGCAAATGCAAAAGAACGGAAATCGTAACAGTCTCTCAGACCACAATGCAATCAAATTATAACTCAGGATTAAGAAACTCACTCAAAATTGCACAACTGCATGGAAATTAAACAACCTGCTCCTGAATGACTACTGGGTAAATAATGAAATTAGGGAAAAAATAAAGAAGTTCTTTGAAATCAACGAGAACAAAGAGACGACATATTAGAATCTCTGGAACACAGTGTTAAGAGGGAAATTCATAGCACTAAATGCCCACATGAGAAAGTGGGAAAGATCCAGAATCGACACCCTAACATCACAATTAAAAGAACTAGAGAAGCAAGAGCGAACAAATTCAAAAGCTAGCAGAATACAAGAAATAACTAAGATCAGAGAAGAACAGAAGGAGGTAGAGACACGAAAAACGCTTTAAAAAATCAATGAATCCAGAAGCTGTTTTTTGAAAAGATTAGCAAAATAGATGGACCACTAGTTAGACTAATAAGGAAGAAAAGAGGGAAGAATCAAATAGACACAATAAAAAATGATAAAGGGGATATCACCACTGATCCCATAGAAATACAAACTAACATCAGAGAATACTATAAACACCTCTACGCAAATAAACGAGAAAATCTAGAAGAAATGGATAAATTCCTGACACATACACCCTCCCAAGACTAATCCAGGAAGAAACTGAGGGAGTAATTAATAGCCTACCAACCAAAAAAGCCCAGGACCAGACAGATTCACCACCAAATTCTGCCAGAGGTACAAAGAGGAGCTGGTACCATTCCTTCTGGAACTATTCCAAACAACCAGAAAAAGAGGGACTCCTCCCTAACTCATTTTATGAG
>NW_016807866.1:1411043-1460102 GCF_001698545.2 Rhinopithecus bieti
ATACAAAAGACTTACACTCCCACACAATAATAGTGGGAGACGTTAACACCCCACTGTCAATATTAGACAGATCAATGAGACAGAAAATTAACAAGGATATTCTGGACTTGAACTTAGCTCGGGACCAAGCTGACCTAATAGACATCTGCAGAATTCTCCACCCCAAATCAACAGAATATACATTCTTCTCAGCGCCACATAGCATGTATTCTAAAATCAACCACATAATTGGAAGTAAAACACTTCTCAGCAAATGCAAAAGAACGGAAATCGTAACAGTCTCTCAGACCACAATGCAATCAAATTATAACTCAGGATTAAGAAACTCACTCAAAATTGCACAACTGCATGGAAATTAAACAACCTGCTCCTGAATGACTACTGGGTAAATAATGAAATTAGGGAAAAAATAAAGAAGTTCTTTGAAATCAACGAGAACAAAGAGACGACATATTAGAATCTCTGGAACACAGTGTTAAGAGGGAAATTCATAGCACTAAATGCCCACATGAGAAAGTGGGAAAGATCCAGAATCGACACCCTAACATCACAATTAAAAGAACTAGAGAAGCAAGAGCGAACAAATTCAAAAGCTAGCAGAATACAAGAAATAACTAAGATCAGAGAAGAACAGAAGGAGGTAGAGACACGAAAACGCTTTAAAAAATCAATGAATCCAGAAGCTGTTTTTTGAAAAGATTAGCAAAATAGATGGACCACTAGTTAGACTAATAAGGAAGAAAAGAGGGAAGAATCAAATAGACACAATAAAAAATGATAAAGGGGATATCACCACTGATCCCATAGAAATACAAACTAACATCAGAGAATACTATAAACACCTCTACGCAAATAAACGAGAAAATCTAGAAGAAATGGATAAATTCCTGACACATACACCCTCCCAAGACTAATCCAGGAAGAAACTGAGGGAGTAATTAATAGCCTACCAACCAAAAAAGCCCAGGACCAGACAGATTCACCACCAAATTCTGCCAGAGGTACAAAGAGGAGCTGGTACCATTCCTTCTGGAACTATTCCAAACAACCAGAAAAAGAGGGACTCCTCCCTAACTCATTTTATGAGGCCAGCATCATCCCGATATCAAAACCTGGCAGAGACACAACAAACAAAGAAAATTTCAGGCCAATATCCCTGATGAACATCGATGCCACAATCATCAATAAAATACTGGCAAACTGAATCCAGCAGCACATCAAAAAACTTATCCACCACGATCAAGTCGGCTTTACCCCTGGGCTCCAAGGCTGGTTCAACGTATGCAAATCAATAAATGTAATCCACCACGTAAACAAAACCAATGACAGAAACCACATGATTATCTCGAGAGACGCAGAAAAGCCTTCTATAAAATTCGACATCCCTTCATGCCAAATATTCTCAATAAGAAGTATTGATGGAACATATCTCAATAAGAGCTATTTATGACAAACCCATAGCCAGTATCATACTGAATGGGCATCTGTGCTTCTTTTATTGATGTTTTGCTCCTCCACTCAACCCAACTGAAACATCGACTCTATGGGAGCAGAGCCCTCTCTGCTTTGTACATTACATTGCTGTATTCTCAGCTCCCAGAGCAGAGCTGGCTCCTAGGAGTGCTGGGTGAGTGTTTATTTACTGAATGAGAGAAAGAATGAAAGAGCAACAAATGGTTTAATTCGTCCTCTGCGATCTCCCAAACAACAACGAGCCACAGCTGAGACACTGGGACAGGCAGGAAAAGCGTTGGGAAGTCTGGGATCCCAGGAACATGGGCTTCGAGGGAAAAAAGGCTGATTGCCTTGGTGACAGTGGCCAAGAGACCTGCAAGAGGACCAGGGCAGGCAGCAGGGGGTGGGTGGGGCGACTGTTTGAGGGCTGCCCGGGGAAACCTTTTCACACTGGCTTACACTAGACTGGCATCCCTCTCAGCCCTTGGCGCCCGGCTAGGCAGCGCTGGTACTGAAGCCCAGTCCAGCCAGCAGATGGTATTCTGTAGCCCACCTGAAAGCCGGCCTCTCGGTGGCTTCGAGAAAATTAGAGTGGTCTTGCTGAGGGGGTCTCCCCTGACTTACACTCGGATTGGCCTGGCTTCTATGTCCTGCCAGGGCAGAGGGAGAGGTTTGACTTGAAGGGCTTTGTTCAAGACAATCAATGACCTCTTTAGGTGGGGCTGTGTCTCCAGCGGGGAAGCGAGGTGTGTGTGTGTGAGTGAAATGCGTGTGAGCATGAGAGTGTGCACATATGTGACAGTGTGTGTGTTTGAGCATGTATGCGCATGTGAAAGTGTGTGTGAGCATGACAGTGCACATGTGTTTGTGTGTCCATGAATGTGTGTATAAGTATACATGCGTATCTACATATGTATTGAAATGTGCAAGAGTGTAAGTGTGGGTAAGTTCTAAGTGTGTTGAGTGAATTCACACGCTGTGTATGAGTGTACTTTGTGTGAGGCATATACAGCTGTGAGCATGCACATAAGTGTGTGGCGTATACAGGGTGTTTACATGAGTGTACAGGTGTTTGAGGTGTACGTGTGTGAGCATATACTTGGTGAGATGCAATAATGTGTGAGTATACACTTGCGTGTGTCACGAGTGTACAGTGTGTGAGCATACATATTAAGTATACACAAATGTGCTGACTGTACACGTGTGATACATCATGAGTGTGTGGCATGGGACACATGATGTAAGCATTACATATGAGTGTGTGACTACATGTGAGCAATGTTAGGTGCTACATGCATGTGAGGGTACAACATGTAAGTGTGTGAGCATACACATGTGTACAATGTGTGTACACATTGTATGTGGTACACATGTGATGTTAGCACACAAATGTGACTATGTGTATAGTTACACGTGTGTGATGTACACGTGGGAGTGTGAGCATACATGTGGGAGAGTAAATGTGTGGAGCATACACGTGAATGTGTTAAGTGTATGCCATGTGTGTACACGTGTGTGAACGTGCATATGTGTGAGGTACAGGTGTGCACAAGAGGACACACCACAAGTGTGAAGTATGTGTGAATCATACAACATGTGTGTACATCAGTGTGAACGTGTGAATGTACACGTGTGTGTACATGTGCACAATGAGTGTGTACATGTGAGTGTTGAGTGTATGCTGTGTGTCTGTGCACAGTGTTGTAACTGTATGTGTGTGAATGTACACATGTGGAGTTGAGCTGTACACATAAGTGTGTGCACGTGGAGCAGTGCAGTGGAGCAGGCAGGGGCCTGGATCCCCTCCCCTTAACAAACTTGTCTTGATTTCATTCCTTGCAGGACTCTCCGGAGGGTGGAGGCCCTTGTCACTGGGCACCTGAAAGGACATCCTGCCACTGTTCACAGGACTCAACTACAGTCGGCCCTTCCAGATCTTGAAATAAGTACCCCCTGGCCTGGCCCTGGAGCCTGCCAGGCCCCGCACAGGATGGTGGGTGGACACAGACAGCCCAAGGTTTCCCTTCCATGCGGTGGGGAGCCGAGGAGTGAGAAAGGCGGAACTCCGCTGTGCAGGGGGTGCTGACAGATGCACCCTGGGCGGACGCCGGCCAACTTAATGGGGTCACTCCAAGGCCAGAGACTCTCCCCATCTTTCATGGTGTGACCTAGACCCCCACACATGTGGTGTCAATCAAAACATTGCTCTAGCCCAGGGCGTTACTACCTTCCTGGCCCCTGAGCTTTGCCTGCTTGGGCCGCATGCTCTGCCTGCCCCTGCTCCGTGATGTGTGAGACATGAAGACATGAACTTGCTTGATACCTGCTCCCCCTGACGCGCAGCTGGAGCACGTAGCCTCCCCACGTGTCCAGAGACTGCCGACAGCCATCCCCACGGCCACATTGACCCTTGCCCTGATGCAAGCGGCACCATCAACCTTCTCTCCATGGCCACCAGTCTCCCCGAGGAAGGACACTTGAGAAGCATGTGTGCACACACATGTTTAGTTTGGACGAAACCTGCTGCTGAAACCCAAAGCACCACATAATTCAAGGCGTTTATTTGTGGGGCCCAAGGATAGACAGAACGGCTGTGGAGTGCCTTGGCTCAGGTTTCCAGTAAAAAAAAAAAAAAAAAAAAAAAGGCTGAGAACTTGTTCACATAAAGGAGAATATTTATAGATGCTGAGGGAACCTCTTATTTTTCTGATTTAGAATTTCCTGACATGATTTGGTGTATGTGGGAAAATTCCCACTTTAAAACCACAGAAATCTGGTAGTCATAAAGCCATGTGCAGAAGATCAGAGCTCTACACCCAGGCACCTCATGCTTAAACTACAGAAAATTAAAGACACAGAGAAAATCCTGAAGCAAGCCAGATGGGAAGGGAAGCACCTTACCTACAGAAGAACAAAGATAAAAATTACATCAGACGCCTTTTCAGAAACCATATAAGCAAGAAGAGAGTTATTTAAAGAGTTGAAAGAAGAAAGAAAAAAGAATCACCAACTTAGGCATCTGTACCCAGTAAAATTATCCTTCAAAAGTGAAGGAGGAAGAAAGACTTTCCCAGACAAAGACTGAGGACATTTGTTTCAAGTAGACTTGCCTTGCAAGAATTGTACCTCTTAAGAGAGAATGAAAATGATACATGTCAGAAATTCAGCACTGCATACATAAAGAACAACTTCAGAAGGAGATGCCTGGTGGTTTGAATGAAAACACTTCTTTCTGGAGACACCGTTTCCGAAGACACTGGTCTTCAGTGAAGTCCAGAACTTCTTGGGTAAGAAACTGTAGCATGGAAGCAAAGAATTTGAGATAAAAAGGAACAAATGCTGAAACCCTTGAACACACAAATGAAACCTACTGTGAATGATAAAATGAGCCCGTTGGAATCTTTGGCTGAACCATGCTGAAGACCACCCATCTGGGAGTCAGAAGTTAATCTGAAGAGTCACGTTGATGATTTGATTTAAATGTGTCCTTTGAAAGGCCTCAAGGAAAAGAACAAGAACTATACATAAAATAGCGCGAGGAAAATAAAAATGAATGAGGAGCTTGCAGGACAAATAAAAGGGTCCCAAACGGAAGCATTTGGGCAAGTATGAAAATTCACAGCTTGCAAATGAGATGTAGAAGCTTTAGCTGAATCTTCACATACTGCCTAAATTACATCCAGAACATGTAATGCAACGGCAGAGAAAATGACTGAGGAGGAAATACACTGCTTGGAAATGAAGAAGAAACTTCCCAGCGTGTGTAGAAATGTGAATTACACACATCCGATTCACAACCTCTACAAGAAGATGGCCCAAGACATGGACAAAGAAGGAGAAAGAACCACTTTCTTCTATCAAAAGGAGATTCTCTTCTATGAGGAAACAGTACAAGAAAATTGGATGGCAGTTCTGTTGACTGAGAGAAAACTCAACTTGCTAAGAAAAAAAAAAAAAAAATGATCGCAGCAGGAAAGTCCTGGCTAATGTCAAGTTCAAGTCTCACCTTTCCCACGTGGCCTTTTTGTTCCTGCTATTCCAAGCACAACCCACAGAGGCCCAGAACTACTAGGGGGTCCTCTGAACCATCAGGTTCTCCAGGAAGGAGGAGGACGGTGCTATGAGGCTGAGGGATCTGCGTCACCTGCAGATTCCACTCAGCTCTCACAGCAGGGGGGCCCTGAACACTCACAACCACAGCAGGACATCCGCCTGTGCTGTCTCTTTAAAGTGATTTTGATGTATCTCTTTTTAGTTCAGCTGCTCTTATTCAATGGATGCTACCATTGCTCTTATTCAAGTAGACATAGCATTATAATTTTAAGACAGGTTTTTTTTTTTTTTTTTTTTTTTTTTTTGACGGAGTTTCGCTCCTGTTGCTCAGGCTGGAGTGCAGTGGCATGATCTTGGCTCACAGCAACCTCCGCCTCCCGGGTTCAAGTGATTCTCCTGCCTCAGCCTCCCGAGTAGCTGGGATTACAGGCATGTGCCACCATGCCCCGCTAATTTTTTGTATTTTTAGTAGAGACAGGGTTTCTCCATGTTGGTCAGGCTGGTCTTGAACTCCTCACCTCATGTGATCCACCCAACTCTGCCTCCCAAAGTGCTGGGATTACAGGCGCGAGCCACTATGCCTGGCCTTTAAGATAGTATTTTTCAAATAAAGGTTTATTTCATATAACACTTACGAATACATTATTTTTCATGTTGTTGAACTCTCTACAATTAGTCCATAGATACCTTGTTTTGTTTTGTTTTGTTTTTGAGACAGTCTCTCTCTGTTGCCTAGGTTGGAGGGCAGGGGCACAATCTCGGCTCACTGCAGCCTCCACTTTCTGGGTTCCAGAGATTCTCGAGCCCCAACCTCCTGAGTAACTGGGACTACAGGTGTGTACCACTATGCCCAGATTATTTTTGTATGTTTAGTAGAGATGGGGATTTGCCATGTTGCCCATGCTGGTATCAAACTCCTGACCTCAAGCAATCCACCCATGTTGGCCACCCAAAGTGCTGGGATTACCGGCATGAGCCACCATGCCCAGCAAAATATTGTATTTTAATTTAAATGGAAGGTCCACTATTACTTAAACTACCAGTGAATAAAGATGTTTAGAACAACAAAGACCATTTCTGTATGCTGGCAACTGCTATTAGACATTTGTTCAAGTAATTTCATATTTACCAGAATACATTTTGATGGGTTTTAAAAAGTTGAGGGGAAAAACCCCTTAACAACAATTCTCCACTCAAACATCATAATGTTGTTATTAGATTAGCCCTCAATTCATAGATTGATTTAGGGGAGTCGATATTTTGCAACCACTTTTTTTCTTATTTTGTAATTTTTAAAGACTTTGTTGTTTTGTTTAAGATACTGTTTGTTGTTTAAACATTTCTAAATTTTATACAGTCAAAAGTTTTCTCTTGTATGTGGGGCTTAAAACCTAGATGATGGGTTGATGGGTGCAGCAAACCACCATGGCACATGTATACCTGTGTAACAAACCTGCATGCTCTACACATGTATCCCAGAACTTAAAGTAAAATTTAAAAAAAAGTTTTTCCTTAATGTCATGTGCACCTGTACACACACACACACACACACACACACAGAGACACACACAGACACACACACCCCACAATGCAGATATCAGATATTTTCAATTGTTAGGTCAGTACTTGAAGAAAATGTAAAATAAAAGAGCCACTATTTTAAAACATTTTAAAGTAAATAAATAAGTGAAGAAAGAAAAAATTGAGCATATACCAAATTTGTATATACAGAAAAGAGATCCAAATCATAAACACACAAAAGGAGGGTTGCTAATGTATCAAACAGGATTTGAACAAGAAGTAGTTCATCCCAAACCGTGCAGATGAAGAGACGTTGATGAAAGCGGTTTCCTGAGCCATGGGTGGGGATAAGGAACTGACAGGGGATGGTGAGGCTCTCAGACGCCAGCCAGCCATAGGGGGATGACTACCCTCCCCGACCTGGGCCCCAAGGAAGGAGGGAAGAAGGGGTGTCATCTGAGCCCAGCGAACAGCTTTTAAGGGATGGGTAAAACTGGTCCCCACCCTCTCTGCTCTTGTCTTCCCGTTGACTGCTGGTGCACAGGCAGCCACCAGCCACAGGGCCTGAGCAGTGCAGGCCAGAGGAATTGGCCTCCTAGGCACAGAGCAGGCCCACAAAGGCTGCAAAGCAAATTTAGAGAATGACCAGTTCACCTGACTCTATTCAATTGAAAGAGCGCATGTTATTGCATTCATTCATTCCCATGTGTATATCTAATAAGGGACCTTGGCTATGGTCTCCACAGGGACTGGCCCACGACAGAACTTTGCTGGGAAGCAGCTTCGAAGCCCAGCATGTAGCCAGGTGGCTCTGATAACAAGGCTTCTTTCCTCAACAGAGGCTTCTCTTTTTCCTGCCATCACTGGAGTCCCAGCCTGATGCAGAGAGGCTGAGTTCATGCTGTGTTCATGCTGGCTGGCAGCAAAGGTCAGAATGGGAGCATCACACCTTCTTCACCATAGGAAGTCTTCTGTCTTTCTTGCTGTATGTGATCACTCCCCTGTCTTGCAAGTGCCTCACTGTGCTGAACTACTCAGCCTCCTTCTTGCCCGATTCAGCATAGCACAAGGGTTTTGAGTGTGAATTCTGGTACTACACATACTAGCTGTGTGCCCTTGACCAAGTTTCTTACCTTCTCTGTGCCTCAGTTTCTTATCTGTAAAATAGGAATGCTAATATGTGGTACATGTCGTATACGTTTGTCGCGGGGTCATGTGATCACACAGGTAACGTGCTTACAATAGTGCCTGGCTCACAGCAGAATCTAGGTACGTTTGCTAACAGCAGTTTTCCTCTTGACCACATGGAGCTCTGGGGTAAAGAGACATGCCTAGAGCCAGGCATGGTGGCTCATGCCTGTAATCCCAGCACTTTGGGAGGCTGAGGCAGGAGAATCACTTGAGGTCAAGAGTTCAAGACCAGCCTGGCCAACATGGTGAAACCCCATCTCTACTAAAAATACAACATGTATCCAGGCATGGTGGTACATGGCTATAATCCCAGCTACTCAAGAGGCTGAGGCAGGCGAATTGCTTGAACCTGGGAGGCAGAGGTTGCAGTGATCTGAGATCGTGCCACAGCAGTCCAGCCTGGGCAACAGAGTGTGAGACCCCATCTCAAAAAAAAAAAAAAAAAAGTAAGCCATGCCTAGAAATCAAAGAGGTAAGGCAGATGCATGGCGATCCAGCCCAGCTGATGGGCATGCAGGAGGCGCAGCCAGGCTGGCACAGGCTGGCCAAGCAGAGTGTAATGACAGGCAGAAGGTAGATGGGACACTCAGTGGGCTCAGCAGGTCTCCAGGAGGTAATGACAACTACTGGGAAACTGGTGTGGACTGGAGACTGGGATCCAGGTTCCCAGGCTTCTATTATTCTCTGAACCACTGGACCCCCTTGACTAGCCCTTCCTCTGGTGCTCAAGAGTGGGGAAGGGCTGAGCTGCAGGTTCAAAGCTCCTCCTCTGGGGCTGAGCTGAGCTGGGTGTCATGCGGGTCACCTGTAGAGGTAGGCACCACCAGCTCAGGTGGGATCGTCAATAAAGCCAATTCTCTAATGACCTTCGCAGATGGGCCCAGGAGGAGTGAGACTGAAACATTCCAGATTGGGCAGTCACTTGGCAATACCAGGAAACCGGCTGATCCTATCTTCTAGGCTCTTGGATATTCCTTTTCCATTGTCCTCACGTGCCTGGAGCTACCATGACACCTGTGGCCAGCTGAGCCTGAATTGATCATCCATCTGAGCCTGAATTCTCCCTCCTGGGCTTATTTAAAAATAGTACTTTCCCCTGCTCCTTCCACTCACGAGGCCCTATTCCTGGATTCTTATCAGCTGAGCCTTGGATGAAGCTAAACTGATGGATTCGTACTTTACTGAGTGGCTGACAGCCCTCAGGAACACGTGCTGGGAGGGTAGCACACCCCAGCTCCGCTGGGACAGAAGCAGCTGTGCTTGGGATCTTTCCAGATCTCGCCTTATGTATCCTTCATCTGTCTGTTTATATATTTTAAAATATCCTTTGTAATACACTGGGAAAGGTAAGTGTTTCCCTGAGTTCTGTAAGCAGTTCTAGCAAATTAATCAAACCCAAGGAGGGGGCCATGGAACTCCAATTTATAGCCGGTGGATCAAAAAGCACAGGCAAAATAACCTGGGGCTTGTGATTGCCCCAGAAGCAGTGGGCGGCCTTGTGGGACTGAGCCCTCACCCTGTGGGATCTGATGCTAGCTCTAGGTAGATGGCATCGGAACTGAACTGGAGGACACCCAGCTGGTGTCTGCTGCAGAATGGATTGCTTCCTTGGTGTGTGGGGAAAAGCCCACACACATTTGATTAAAGAAGTCTTCTGTGTTGGTTGTTGTGGTATGAGAGAAGAGGAAAACCAGACTGAGTTTCCCCTCCTCAATGTCTAACCTCAATTCCCCCTCAGTTACGCATAGTGACCCAACACACATTTCTATAAACAAGTAGATACAGAGGCACAGTGACCCAACGCACACATTTCAATAAATAGGTAGATGTTGGGAATAGTGAAGCAACATACACATTTCTTATGCACTTTATACACATATTTATCATGTCCCAGCCTGCTTGGGCTGCTATAACAAAATACCCAGATGGCTGGAGGGACTTATTGATATGGTTTGGCTCTGTGTCCCCACCCAAATCTCATCTTGAATTATAATCCCCATGTGTCAAGGGAGGGACCAGGTGGGAGGTGATTGGATCATGGGAACAGTTTCTCCCATGCTGTTCTTGTGATGGTGAGTGAGTTGCCACAAGATCTGATGGTTTTGTAAGTATTTGGCAGTTCCTCCTTTGCTCTCTTTTCCTGCTGCCTTGTGAAGAAGGTACTTGCTTCTCCTTCACCTTCCACTATGATTGTAAGTTTCCTGAGGCCTTCCCAGCTGTGCAGAACTATGAGTTAATTAAACCTCCTTTCTTTATAAATTACCCAGTCTCAGCTTTCTTTATAGCAGTGTGAAAATATACTAATACATTTACAAATAACAGAATTTATTTCTCATGGTTTTGGAGACTGAAAAGTCCAAGATCAAGGTACCAACAGATTCTGTGTCTGGTGAGGGCCTGCTTCCTTGCTCATAGATGGTGCTTTCTAGTTGTGTCCTCACATGGTGGAAGGGGAAAACTCTGTTCTCTTTAGTCCTTTATAAGGACAGTAATCCCATTGATGAGGGCCCCACCCTCATGACCTAGTTACCTCCCAAAGGTTATACTTGTTAATTCCATCACACTGGGGATTAGGCTTAGGCTTTACCATATGAATTTTGGGGGCAACAAACATTCAGAACAAAGCATATCATAACTGTACAATTTAATGAATCGCCATAAAATCAATACACTCATGTAACCACAACCCAGGTGAAAAAATGGAATCTTATCATTATCTTCAGCCTTCCTCCCCACCTCCACTCTGTGATCTCTACCCCTTCCTTCTCCCATGACTTCTAACACCACAGATTAGTGTTTGAACATAAGGTATTTGTCTTGTTTTGAGTCTGGCATCCTTCCCCCTATGTCACGTTTTGGCTTAGAGTAGTGATTCATTCATTCACTTAAGTATTCCATATGTGAATATATCACAATTTGTTTATTCATTCACTTGCTAATGGATATTTGGGTTGTTTCATCTTTGAGCCTTCACTTACAATGCAGCTATGAACATTCTTGCTCATGTCTTTTGGTAAACCTATATACAGGTGTGATTTTAGTAGATGCTACCAGTTTTCCAAAGGGGTATATAGTTTTTCCCTTCTAGTAGCATATGAGAGTTCCAGTTGCTCCATAACCTTCAATAAATGATATTGTCAGTCTTTTGAAATGTAGCTTTTCTGATGGGTAAGGATGGTTTTTCTTATGGTTTTAATTTGCATTTGTCTGCTGAATAGTGAGGCTCAACACTTTCTTGTTTGCCATTATGTTTATTAGGGTAGCCTCTTTTATGAAGTGCCTGATCCATTTTCTTACCCATCATTTTCCTTTGGATTGTCTTTTTGCTTTTGTTTAATTAGAAGGGTTCTTTATACAAGTCCTTCCTTACGTCTTATCCCATGCTGTGGCTTTCCACTCTCTTTTGTTGAGACAGGGTCTCACTATGTTTCCCAGGCTGGTTTTGAACTCCTGAGCTCAAGCAATCCTCCCACCTCAGCCTCTTTTCCACTCTCTTAATAGTGTTTATTGATGAATATAACTTTTTGTGAAATCCAGTAAATCAGTATTTTCCACTGTAGTTATTGTTTTAAGTGTCTTGTTTAAGAAAATTTTGCTTATTCCTAGCTCAGGAAGACATTTCCCTGTTGTATTTCTAGGATTGTTATTGCTTTGGTGTTCACATTTAGGTCTACAATTGACATGGAATTGATTTCTGTGTATGATGTGAGGTAGCTGGCAAGAGAAATATTTTTCCTTAGGAATAACCAGTTGACTTGGAATCATTCGTGGGAAATCTCCCATTTCTCCTCTGTTCTGAGGTGTGGATTTTTTTTTTTTAAGATGGATTTTCTCTCTTGTTGCCCAGGCTTGAGTGCAATGGCACAGTCTCGGCTCACTGCAACCTCTGCCTTGCGGGTTCAAGCAGTTCTGCCTTGGCCTCCCGAGTAGCTGGGATTATAAGTGCCTGCCACCACGCCTAGCTAATTTTTGTATTTTTAGTAGAGATGTGGTTTCACCATGTTGACTGGGCTGGTCTTGAACTCCTGACCTCAGGTGATCTGCCCACCTTGTCCTCCCAAAGTGTTGGGATTACAGGCTTGAGCCACTGCACCCGGCCGGATCTTTTTTTATAAATAAAAAACAAGTGTTTATATATATGTGATTCTGTTCCTGGATGTTCCATCATTCGATTTGTCTCTGTGCCAGTAACGTGCTACCTTAATTACTGTAGGTTAATAAGAAGTCTTGATCGACAGTAGGGCGAGTCCCCAGGGTAAGTCTTCATTCTTGTTCTTCAAGGTTGTCTTGACTATTCTTAAACTTTTGAACTTCTGTGCACATTTTAGAATCGGCTTATCAATTTTCACAAATACCTACCTAGATTTTGATTTGGGGTTGCATTTAATCTACACCTTAATTGAATTAATTCATTGGGGGAGAATGGATATCTTTACACGATTGAGTCTTCCAGTCTACAACATAACATATACCTTCATTGATTTAGACCTTCTTAATAATATTTTGTTTTTCTATGTGGAGGTCTTATATATCTTTCGTTATATTTATTCCCATGTGTTTAATATATTTGATCCTGTCATCAATGGTATAGTTTAAAATATTTATTTTCTAATTATTTGTCACTAGTGTATAAGTCCTATTGATTACTGATTTTTAAAAATAATGGTCTGCTATTGAGTAAAATCTAAATTTACTTCCCAAAATATTCTGGGCATCTGGATTTGTTTCCTAGGCTGCTACAACAAAGTATCACAAACTTGGTGGCTTAAAACAACACGAATTTATTCTCTCACAGTGGTAGAGGCCAGAAGCCCCCAAACCAGGTGTTGGCAGAGCCACACTCCCTCTGAGGGCTCTGGGGGAACATCCTTCCTTGCCTCTTCCAGCCTCTGGTCGCTCCAGGAGTTCCTTGGCTTGTGGCAGCCTCACTCCTATCTCTTCTTCTGTTTTCACATGGCTGCTTCTACGCACCTGTGTCTCAAACCTCCTTCTCCTTTCTCTTATAAGGATACTCATCAGTGGGTTTAGGCCCATCCTACATCCAGGCTGATCTCATTTTGAGATCCACAACTTGCTTCCCTCAGCGAAGATACTATTTCCAAAGAAGGCCACATTCACAGGTACTGGGGATTAGGACTTGGACGTATCTTTTTGAGAGATACAATTCAACACACAATAGCATCCAAGCAAATATATATATTTGCTCCATTCTTCACCCAAGTGGTCACTGTTCCATACCTTGCTTTTATTCACTTAGCAGTGTGCCTCCAAGATTGTTCTGTAGCACCCCTTCGAGAGTTCTGCATTCTCTCAAAGGTTGCACAGCATAGCATGGGGGTGAGGGGTGGACTACCACATTTTACGGGACCCATCCTCTATTGCTGGAAATTTGGGAGAGAGCAGAGCCTTAGAGCTCATCCAGCCATATTCAGGCCAGTGGCCTTTCCTGGACAGGTGCTTCAGTGTCTGTCCCCAGGCTCCTCCTCTGTAAAGCGGATGGCTGGGGAGATGATCACAGTCTACTTTCCGGCTGCCAGGCATTCGGGTCTACTTCTCCCAAATGATTCTTCCTGTGTGTTTTAAATGGGGGTCGAGGGGATGGGAGAGGGTGGCCCTGACCTCCTCTGCTCCCTGACAGGGTCACAGATTGATGGTGGTTTGTGTGTGTGGGAGGGAAGTGTGGGAAGAGGCAGAGCGTCTTGATTCATTTGATGAAAGCCAGAGAAGAGGGCTGAGGAAGCTTTCTGAATGAGGTCCAGATGGCTGAACACTCAGGTACCAACCACCGTGTCCAAACCAAGGGCTTGGGGTGTTGGATGGAGCAAGTGTCCAGATGTCTGCTGCCTGCAGCATTGCCTCCTCTGAGAAGCAAAGCAGGACTGTTTTCAGCCTTCAGAAGGTCTGGCTTGCTTTTCAACTTCTTGCCTTTGTTTTTATAATCCTCTCAGCGACCTCCATGACTTACTAAGGTTTCTGAAATAAAAACCAGATGCATGACGTCTCAGGCCTATGAAAGCTTTTCTAAAACTCCTTCTGAGCTGCTGAAGTCTCAGGCTGCTAGTGACTCGGAAGTGCTCAACCACTCTGCTACAAAAAGCAAGTGTCATAATATTATTCTCTAGCCTGGGTTAATTATAGTGATTTTTCTCTATTCAAGGCAGCTAGAAAATCCTCTGAGACATGCAAGGATCTAGGTTGCTGGGATCTGGGTGGATCTTGCATTTACTGTCGGAATTCCCACTAGCTTTGGTTTTCTCAGCCTCCAGGGAGAGGCCACTGTCTTTCTGCCTTTAGGTTACCTCAGGCTAGGTTTGTACAGACGCTTATCCATCTCACTGTAAGCCACTCTGACCTCACCCACTGGCAGAGCTAGCAAATTCCAGAGCTTTAATAGGGGACTCATAAGCATAGGATGCAGCAACATCTGTCCAAAGTGTCTTCCCCAACTGGTCCTTCTCACCTGGAAATGGTTCCTTTTTATTTGTAAGAGCAGAGTTTTCAGACACGTAAACCATCAGCCAAGGCCTGTGGGGTACACATGGCAGAAAGTCTGGGGTCAGGAGACTTACTTACCATCTAGCCTGGGCTCAGCATGAAAGTTCTTGATCTTAGGCTTCACCAATAGAGACATTGACTTTCTGAGCCTCAGTTTACCCATATCATTATTCAACCACATGCTGAGGCTCCAGAGGGGAATCAGGAACAGCCCAAGCTCTCAAAAGCCTTGCAGTTTAGGACGGGAGACAAACACTCACGCAAGGGTTCAAAGGCATTTTAGGTGCTTTGACAGAAATACATAGGGGTGACCATGAAAACACAGTGGGGGAAAACTCAGTTCTCCCTGTCTGGGGAGACACACAAGACATGGGTACAATGATGTTGAAAGGTGAGGGCGGGCATGGTGGCTCACACCTGTAATCCCAGCACTTTGGGAGGCTGAGGCAGGTGGATCATGAGGTCAGGAGTTCGAGACCAGTCTGGCCAATATGGTGAAAGCCCCGTCTCTACTGAAAATATAAAAAATTAGCTGGGTGTAGTGGTGCACACCTGTAATCCCAGCTACTTGGGAGTTTGAGGCAGAAGAATCGCTTGAACCTGGAAAGTGGAGGTTGCAGTGAGCTGAGGTCACTCCACTTCACTACAGCCTGGGTGACAAGAAAGAGACTCCATCTCAAAAAAAAAAAAAAAAAAAAAAAAAAGAAAGGTAAGAGGGCATTTACCCAGTGACAGGATGCAGAGGGCATTCCTGGAAGGGACTGATGAGCAAAAACACAGAACTGTGAAGAGCCTGGCAGTCTCGCTTAGCACGGCTGGAGCAAGGGGCACAACAGGCAATGTGGGGAGGGAGGCAGAGCCAGGGGAGGGGGCTTGGACTCCACTCTTAAGGCAGAGGCTGTCACCCAGGGATGATTTTGCTGTGCTTGAAGGCATCTTTGACTATCGCTCCCAGGGAGCTGGGGATGCTACTGGCATGTAATAGGTGAAGGTCAGGTCAGGGATTCTGCTAAGCATTCTAAACGCACAGAACAGCGCCTACAACAAAGAATCATTCAGCCCCATATATCAATAGTGCCAAGGTTGAGAACTTTACTGTATTAGTCTGTTCTCATGCTGCTAATAAAGACCTACCTGAGACTGGGTAATTTATAAAGAAAAGAGACTTAATGGACTCACAGTTCCACATGGCTGGGGAGGCCTCACGATCATGGCAGAAGATGAAGGAACAGCAAAGGGACTTCTTACATGGCGGTGGGCAGGAAAGCTTGTGCAGGGGAACTCTCATTTATAAAACCATCAGATCTTGTGAAACTTATTCACTGCTTCAATAACAGTATGGGGGAAACCGCCCCCATGATTCAATTATCTTTACCTGGTCCCGCCCTTGACACATGGGATTATTAAAATTTAAGGTGGGATTTGGGTGGGGACACAGCCAAACCATATCACTTCCTCTCAGGGTAATGGGGACTGCTGGGGGGTTTGAAGCTGGGGCGTGGCGCTCCCAGCTTTTTTCTTAGGAAGATGACTGTAGCAGCACCACAGCGCATGATCAGAGGGGAAAACCCCGGCAGAAGGAAGATCATTTCAAGCAGGAGTTGTTATGCTTTAAAGTAGGAGTTGCCCAACTGCAACCTGTGGTCCAAATCTGGCCTGTCATCTGTTTCTGTAGGTCTACAAACTAAGAGTGCCTTTTACATATTTTAGTGGGTTGAACAAAATCAAAAGAAGAATAATGTGTCATGTTATATAAAAATTACATAAAATTCAACTTTCAGTATTCATACATAGTTTTATTGGAACTCAGCCACTCTTATTTATTTACACATTATTTAGAGCTGTTTTGCACTAAAATGATAGAACTGAGTAGTTGCAACAGAGACCATATGGCCTGTAAAGCCTAAAATATTTACTATTTGGCCCTTTATACAGAAAGTTGGTCAGCCCCTGACTTAAACCAAGGCAACAGTGGTGAAGATGACAGAAAGATACAGGCCCAGGAGTGACGTAAGAGGAGTAGCATTAATGGACGTGGCCATTGATTGATTATGGGGTGAGGAAAGGAGATCATCTTCTAGCTTGGGAGCTTCGGTAAGAGAGGAAAAAAGAGCAAGGGTTTAGGGTTTAAAGACAGGTTGGCCAGGTGAAGTGGCTCACGCCTGTAGTCTCAGCAGTTTGGGAGGCTGAGGCAGGTAGATTGCTTGAGCCCAGGAGTTCTAGACCTGCCTGGGCAACATGGAGAGACCCAGTCTTTACAAAAAATACAAAATTTATCTGGGTATGGTGGCATGTGCTTGTAGTTCCAGCTACTCAGGATGCTGAGGCAGGAAGATCACTTGAGCCCAGGAGGCTGAGGCTGCAGTGAGTTGTGATCATGCCATTGTCCTTCTGCCCAGGTGGCAGAGCAAGACCTTGTCTCAAAAAATACAATAAAGACTTAGGTTTTGGTCACGTTGGGTTTGAAGTAACTGTGAGATGACTAGGCCAACCTATAAAAGGAAAACCAAAGCTAGTGGGAAGACAATAAATGCAAGATGCACCCAGATCCCAGCAACCTGGATTGTTGCATACCATAGAGGATTTTCTAGCTGCCTTGAATAGAGAAAAATCACTATAATTAACCCAGGGTAGAGAATAATATTATGACACTTGCTTTTCGCAGCAGAGTTTTTGAGCACCTCTGAGTCACCAGCAGCCTAGGACTTCAGTGGCTCAGAAGGAGTTTTAGAAAAGTATTCACAGGCCTAACCCACACAGAGGACTGGGGCGTAGGAAAGACGCACAGATTGGAAATGACTATTAACAAATCTTCAGCCTGTGGGGTTGAGATGAAGCCAGGACAGCAGGTGACATGGCCTAAGACAATGGGTTGTCCTTGTGTAGGTTAACAGCACCCCTGGAGGAATCTTTTGAAAGCTTTGGCTTTCTCCTCAGAACAATAACACACTCAAAAATCTTCATATGGCTTCTGGTTCTCAAATCATGGGTTTCACGAAGTCCTGGACTCAAGAGTAAGAACTTTTGGCCTAGAATGAATTTATAAGTCAAAGGAAGGCCAAGCACAGGCAGATGGGCACACCCACATGCAAGGCATGGGCAGAGGGATGGAGCCCATGTAGGAGACTGAGAGGGGCTGGATGGAAGGAGAGGAAGAGAACAGAGGTGCTGTAAAAACCAAGCAAAAAAAAGCATGTGCCAAGAATGGATGGAAGGATCAATGGTGTTCTAGCTTCAGGGAAGTTAAGCAACATGGGCTGATGAGAGTCTACTGGGGATTTAAGGGTGGTGGTCATGGGTAAGCTTTGCCTGAACCTCTCTGGGGAAGGGGGAGGTGGAGACAGGGTAGGCTAACAACTGAGTAGGAAGTGAGGTGGAAGAGACATGAGTGCAGGTTCTTCTTTCAGGAGTTTGGGTATGAGGAAAGAGGAAAACTCCAGCAGGAGTAGTGGAAGGCATGCAAAGAACTTAGGGATGGACAGTTAGAGTGCACAGCTCAAATTGTCTTAATCCCAGAAAGACTTGAGTTGTATAATATTTTGTCAATTACCAGCTGTATTAGTCTGTTTCCATACCGCTGATAAAGACATACCTGAGACTGGGCAATTTATAAAAGAAAAGGTTTAATTGGACTCACAGTTCCACGTGGCTGCGGAGGCCTCACAATCATGGCAGAAGGCAAGGAGGAGCAAGTCACATCTTACATGGATGGCGGCAGGCAAAAAGAGAGAGAGCTTGTGCATGGCAACTCCCAGTTTTTAAAAGGTCACATCTCATGAGGCTCATTCGCTATTATGAAAGCAGTGCAGGAAAGACCCATCCCCATAATTAAATCATCTCCCACCAGGTTCCTCCCATGACACTTGGGAATTGTGGGAGTTACAATTCAAGATGAGATTTGGGTGGGGACACAGCCAAACCTTATCACCAGCAGACAGGGAGAGGCAGAAAAGAGAGAAGACAGCAGAGAGAACCGAGGAACACAATTTTGGTCCTAAGAAAGATGGTGCAGGTAGGTGCTGTGGTGGGGGGAGTGGGGAGGTCAAGAGGTTTCACTGCTGTCCCTGAACCCCAATTCCCACATTTCCCTTTCCCTATTGGGCAATACCCCCCCTGCCCTCTATAGCCAGAGTGACTTCAGCTGAATGTCTGTGGGTTACTCTGGTCATTCCTGCCAATTTGGGATAGACACTGATCTGGCTGGAAATGGTTTTTGAATTTGCATCCAAAATACATAGACTAATTTGAATCTCACCAGAGAAGTCTGGCTCTGAAGCAATATTTGAACTCAAATTTATTGCTGCTATTAGCTCTTTCTAAGGGAATCATGAGTAGATGTTGATATTTTAATGACAGTTATGTCACTGACTGGCATATATAAAAGTAGTCTTTTTAAGATGTTTCAACAGATCAGTCATGCACCCTGTCAAACGAGAGGTGCAAATTAGCAGTAAAATATATAACAAACTGTCCTTTTATAGGTATTGCTGAATTTGAGAAATCCAATAGAGGGAATATAAATTACTGTGATTTATATTATATATATATTATACCAATATAAAATACATTGGTAGTCCATCAGTCTGCATATCCAGAGAATCTAACATATTCCCGTAAATGCTGAGTGTGGGAGAATGCTCTTCCGGTGAGTCCCAGTGAATTGCACCTCCCAGTACTCACTGCCTTTAAATTTGGCCTTGCCTGGGTCTGCTTTAATGAGTCAAGTATGTGGCAAAAGTGTTCCTGGGCCAATTCTAGATCTACATCTTTTTTTTTGCTTTTTCATTTTTAGAGTCAACATCTTACGCTGTTGTTCAGGCTGGAGTGCAGTGGCCTGATGAGAGCTCACTGCAGCCTCCCCAGCCTGGGCTCAAGTGATCCTCCCACCTCAGCCCATTGAGTAATTGGGACTATGGGCTCATGTCACCCCACTCAGCTAACTTTTGTATTTTCTGTAGAGATGGGATTTCACCATGTTGCCCAGGCTGGTCTTAAACACCTGGGCTCAAGTGATCCTCCCCTGACAGCCTTCCAAAGTGCAAGGATTATAAATGTGAGCCACTGTGCCCAGCCCAACGTCTTTCAAAGGCCCAACAGCATCTGCTTTTGTCCTCTGGGGGAAGCCAGCTGCCATATAAGAAGTTCAGCTACCCTGAGATATCATGCCAGGAGGAAAGCCCACACTCACCATGTGAAGAGGCCATAGCAGGAGAATCAAGGAACTACCCACTTCCCACTGGACAACAGTGTCAGCCGAGGCCCCAGCTGATTACCCAGATTGAGCCATTCCAGCCAGCTCTAGCTGGTCAATCTACCCAAGTTGATACCTTGTGGAGCAAGACAAGCTCTCCCCATTGAACTCTTCCCAGATTGCAACATCTGGAGCGAATAATAAAATGATAACTGTCTTAAGCCACTAAATTTTGAGTATATTGGTATACTGTTTTGTAGCAATGAGTATATTTTTTGAGTATGAGTATGGGTATTATGAGTATTAGGTATGAGTATTATGTTTGAGTAGGTTGTTTTGCAGCGATAGGTAACGGAAACATGGTGCTTTCTGGCACATTTTGCTCGTTTGTTTGTGGAGATGGGGTCTCACTATGTTGCTCAGGCTGGTCTTGAACTCCTGGTCTCAAGCAATCCTCCTGCCTCAGCTTCCTGAGTAGCTAAAACTATAGCTATGAGCCACTGTGCCCAGCATTTGGCACATTTGAAATATGCAGAATGGGAGAGAGTCATGTACATGAAATGTTTGGAAAGGATTAGTCCATGGAGCTGGATCAGTTGGTTAGCCTTGTGTGGGGAGGGGAGGGATAAAGTTAGATCTTTCACTTCAATCTAGATGAAAATTAATTCCAAACAATATTTGTACAACACTTCTGAGAAATGCTGTAAGACATGTCAGTAAGACTGTATTTTCATCAGCTTTTAGTTTACTTCTGGGGATTTGGCAGTGGAAAGGGAGTGGGGGCATAAATAATGTATGTTCATTGCATAAAAATTCAAAAGTCCAGATGAGCAGAAAAGGAGAAAATAAAATTATCCACAATCTTGTCACATAGAAGTAACCACTGTTAGCATTTTTGTTTATATTTTTTCATGGTTTTTCCATATATTAATAATCATAAAAGATAAGCTCATATTGTATAATTGTTGTAACCTATTTTGTTTTACTTGACACCCTATCATGAACATCTTTGCATGTCCATCAATAATGCATGTGTTATGAATGCATAATATTACATCAAATAGATGTTCCATAATTTGTTCAGCAAATTCCTTACTGCTGGACATTGAGGCTGGTTCCAATAATTCAACTCCACAGTGAATGCTTCAGTGAACATCCTTGTAGCTACATCTTCATGTACATACAGAATTATTTCCTTAGAATAAATTCCAAAAAGTGGAATTGCTTGGTAAATAAATTTGCATATAGTGAAGGCTTTTCAATATAAAATTTCAAATTACTCAAAAGTGATCAGCCTCCTTGGTAATATAAGAGAATTACATTCTCCCCATTGCATGGTCTTACATGTAGGTAATATTACTTTTTTTTTTTATTGGTTTTCAAAGAAGGCACTACTGTTTGACAACTGTTATGAGTGTTTGGCTAAGGTACAGGTGTTTCAACTCCAAATAACCAAATGCCAAGTTAGAGTGGTTGTGGGGGCAGGTTGTGCATCTAGTAAACATTTTAGGTTTTGAGATCCAAGAGGCACCATTGAGAATATTATGTAGGTATTTATATAAGAATTTCTGCACAGCAAAAGAAACTACCATCAGAGTGAACAGGCAACCTACAGAATGGGAGAAAATTTTTGGCAATCTACTCATTGACCAACGGGCTAATATCCAGAATCTACAAAGAACTCAAAAATATACAAGAAAAACAAACAACCATCCAAAAGTGGGCAAAGGATATGAACATGACATTTCTCAAGAAGACATCATACAGCCAATAGACACATGAAAAAATGCCATCATCACTCGCCATCAGAGAATGCAAATCAAACCAGCAATGAGATACATCTCAACACCAGTTACGAATGCGCAATCATTAAAAAAATCAGGAAACAACAGTTTTGGAGAGGATGTGGAGAATAGGAACACTTTTACAATGTTGGGCGGGACTGTAAACTAGTTCACCATTATGGAAAACAGTATGGCAATTCCTCAAGGTCTAGAACTAGATGTACCATATGACCCAGCCATCCCCTACTGGGTATATACCAAAGGATTAAATAAATTATTCTACGACAAAGCACATGCACACGTATGTTATTGCGAACTATCACAAGTAGCAAAGAACTTGGAATCAACCCAAATGTCCATCTGTGACAGACTGGATTAAGAAAATGTGGCACATATACACCATGGGGAATACTTATGCAGCCCATAAAAAGCGATGCAGTTTGCACCTTTGTAAGGTAAATGGATGCAGCTGGAAAACCTCATTCTTAGCAATCTATCCACAAGAACAGAAAACCAAACACCGCATGTTCCACTTATAGGTGCGGACTGACATGAGATCACTTGGACTCGGGAAGGGAACATCCACACTGGGGCCTATCATGGGGCGGGGGGAGGGGGGAGGGATTGCTTGGGGAGTTATACATGATTATAATTGATGATGCTGACGAGTTTTGATTGGGTGCAGCACACCAACATGGCACAAAATATACATATGTACAACCTGCACGTTAGTGCACATGTACCCTAGAACTTAAAAGTATAATAAAAAAAAGAAAAAAAAAAAGAATGTAAAAATGTAAAACACCTAGATGCCACACAGTTACTTCAAACCCAACATGCCCAAAACGCAAGTCTTTATTTTATTAACTCATAACTTCTTAACTCCGAACTGTACAAAAACTGGTGGTGAGTCCCTTTGCCCACAAGTCATAGCTTGCTCACTGCTGCTCTAAGCAGTTGCTCTTCCTGCTTAAGACATTTCACTGGATAATTTTTAGAAGTCAGGGGTTAGTGAGTCCATGTTGGGTAACACTTAGGGTACGTCTTTCCGCAAAAGTCCCCTATGGAGAAATTTACTAGAATCCTAGGTTGCCATCATTTGGTGAACTTTATTTTGTATGACCTATTAAAGAATATCCCAGCCATGACACGGGTATATGGGTGGGTGGTGTGCGGGAAGAGTATGCAGAGATTCACAGCTACGCAGCATCCAACCCACAGATACACTGTGCTTGTCACCTTGCTGTTAGGAAATGGGGGCTCATGTAAGATTTTGTGTGTTTTACATTATAAAAATTGTTTTTTTTTCTTATTAAAAAAGTACTACCTACTTGTAAAAAGTACAAAGAGTGTTAATACACTCACTCTGCTAACAGAATCTCTACTAATATTTTGGTTAATTTCCTTGTAAGTGCCTGTGTGATAGAAAGAGAGAGATAGAGATAGAGACAGACAGAAAGAGAGAGACTCCAAAACAGACATCATATTTGTATATAGTGTGGCATAAGTTTATTCACTTAGCATTAGTTATGAATGTCATTAGCTAATTCATATCCCATCACAAGGAAGCAGCTTTTTCAAGTGAATTCCCAGCTGATGGGCATTTGGGCCTTTACTAGTCTTCCAATGTTATAAATAATGCTACAGGAAATATCTTTAAATGCAAGTCTTCGTTCATGTCTTTATATCTTTTATTATTTCCTTTGAACTGGTTCCAAAAGTGGGGTTTACAGTTCACAGAGTAGGAGTGTACCTGAGATCTGTTATACATATTTCTACTTTACTTTGATTTTCCAGAAAGGCTGCCCTAATTTACAGCAGTGTACTAGTGTGATCATTATCACATCCTTAGGATAATATCATTTTCAAAATATTTGCTAATTCTGACAGGTTGAATGATGTTTTATTGTTGGTTTAAATAATATTGATTTAATTTCTAGCTTTTAAAAAACTATTTTCTTCTGTGTTTTATTTGTATTTCTTTTGTGAAATATGTATTCAGATTCTTTTCTGCATTTTGTTGCTTCCCCCCATTTTCTTATTGTTTTGTAAGAATTCTGTAAATACTAGTAACATCAGCCATATTGCATATGTACCTACTGTATATGGTATAAACAGTGTTGCAAATATTTTGTGATTTGCCTTTTAATTTTGCTTTGGATGGCTTTCTGGCATGGAGAAGTTTTGTATTTTTATGTACCCAAATCTAGCAAGCTTTTTCTTTTTGACTCCTTTTCTTGCTTTCATGTTTGGGAAGTTCATCTGTGGGATCATCCCCCAACCCATAGCACCTTTGAAGTTTCGTTTTTAATGGCTTCATGTTTTACATTTAATTCTTGAAGCCATCTGGAATTAATTTTGGTCTAGGTTGAAGTGAAGGATCTAACTTTATCCCCCAGCCCCCCAAAGTTAACCATCTGATCTGGCTCTATTGACTAATCCTTTCCAAACTCCTAATGTGCATGACTTTCTCCCACTCTGCGGTATTGGACTGGGGGAGGGGGAGGGAGAAAGAGAGAGGAGGAGGAGGAGGAGGAAGGGGAGAGATTCTTCAGCCACACACCAAAGTTGCACAGCTGTAGGTGCTGCAGAGACTTTTGTCCCTAACTGTGTGATCACTACATGTGATTCCTAATGATGCACTGAAAAATCTCATGGTCGCTGCTGACCCCAGAACTTCGATGCCTAGTGGAGTAACAAACAGTTGACCAAGGCCATTTCTGACCCCAACTCCAAGTCCTCTGACACAACTCAGATTTAAGCTGAATTATCAACCTAGGTTGGAGGGAGGCGGCAAGTATCCTGGTCTCTCAGGCACTCACATAAGTTCCAGAGTGCTTTGTTGAAGAATGGCGCTGGACCTTCTAGGAGAAGATGCTCCTTTCAGCCACCTCCCCCCACTATGTGTGGAAACAGATCCTGTTACCCAGACATTTTCAGAGACGTGTCTTATCATCTGTCTTCCAGAGACCAGAGCCTTGGCCACTGCTCTGGCTGGCTATGAGCTCCCTGTGCTGGTTTCCACTCTGCCATGTTATTCATTTAAATATTTACTGTGTGGACAATGTGAGCTCTCAACCGTGACACACAGCCCCTCCCTTCCCTCCAGGAATTCACAGTCTAAAATTGCTTGTGGCTAATAGACGTTTTACTCATACCCTATGCTAGCGGATGAACAGCAGGGGCTGTCTCCTTGGGACTGCAACCCTGGACCCACCTGCTAAACCTAAATATAGACTAAACCAGCATTTCCTAAGTACCTATGATGTACCTGGGCATGAGGGATTGGGGGAAAATGAGTGCATACACTTTATGCATATGTTTATTTATAAATATTATTACCAATATACTTGTTCTTATTTTGTATATAGATAAACAGAATCGTGTATAAAATCTTTCTGGGCTAGGTTTCTAAGGCATCACCAAGTTAAGTAGGCACCTGCTCAAAATCACGCTGGGGAATGGCAGCCCTGGAGGTCAACCCTGAAGTAATCTGCTCTCCCAGGCTCAGTGCATCTGATCCATCATCATTCCCCCCTTTCATCCCATCCTCTAACATATCCATTGCCACGTACCAGGCGTCAGCTTTTGCTTGTCCTAACTCTAAAGACCTCATTCAGATGTCTTCTCTTTCCTTTCAGTTATTTTGCTGTTTCCTCACATCCACCAGCATGCCTGCCCATCCCCAAAGAGCTCCTTCTCCCTATACATTTATATTTGCCTTTGCACAATGATGATATTTGCATAAGATGCTTTGTGCCCTCAGCCCAAAAGGGTGCAGCCACATTACACATATAATCGGGTGTGGTGGTTCTTTACCTCAAGCCTTGATGGGTGTACATTGATAGCACACCAGGGCAGAGAGGTCACGTGTGCAAAGATTTGCACATTAGAAGTAATATAAGCCTTGAGGAACGTTGCTTTTATTTCATCCCTATACACCCCCAGCTTAATTATTATTAACATTCAGAGTGAAGTATTATTATTATTTCCCAAAGAAAGGCTCTTGTCTTTGGCAGACTTCCTGGAAGAATACTCAAGGAAAATCTGGCTGTTTCTATTGCCTGGAGGTGTGAAACATGAAAGGTGGTTTGCAGTGTGTTCCTGACATCTCTAAAGTGTGGGCAGAGGGAAACAGACATAAGGTATTTTTTAAAGCAGATTCTTTTCTGTGGGCCCAGATCCCATGGGTTCAAGGGTGCCAATTTGCCTGCCTCTCTGCTTTTCTTCCTCCCCTGGCATGGCCATGTGAGCTCAACCTTGAGAACCCAAGCAAAAGGAATTATAACAGCAACAATGACACTGTGACAGCAGTGTTGTTCTGTTTCCTTCCTAGGTGCTGGGCACTATGCTTGATTTGTATAAATTATCTCCTTTACTTTCACAACAGCTGAGGCGGAAGCTCCTTTTTTCATACCCATTTTACAGACGGGCAATTGAGGATCAGAGAAATTAAGAAACAGGCCTAAAATCACATAGCTAGCGAGTGGCAGAGCTGGGGTTTGAACCAGACTTTTTGGCTCCAGAGTCCTCACTCCTAACTGTTAGAGCTATTCTGCTTCTGGCATTGAAGCTTAGTTTATGGAGTTGGTATAGAGGGTCTAGCAGTATGTCTGACAACTACTAAGTGCCTCCAAATTTAACGGTGGTAGTTGCCATTGCTGGAATTTGTGAATTGTTTGTAAACCAGCTCCCCTTGGCCAGGAGTGGTGGCTCACGCCTGTAATCCCAACGCTGTGGGAGGCTGAGGTGGGTGGATCACCTGAGGTCAGGAGTTTGAGATCAGCCTGGCCAACATGTCAAAAGCCTGTCTCTACTAAAAATACAGAAATTAGCTGGGCATGGTGGTGGGTGCCTGTAATTCCAGCTACTTGGGAGGCTGAGGCATGAGAATTGCTTGAACCCAGTAGGCAGAGGTTGCAGTCAGCCAAGATCGTGCCCCTGCACTCCGGCCTGGGTGACGAAGTAAGACTCTGTCTCAAAAAATAAAATAAAATAAAATACAACAAAACAAAAAATAAAAATAAAAAATAAAAACCAAAACAAACTGGAAAAACACAAAACAACCCCAGCTGTCTCGGCGCTATGTCCTAATGGGGTCCTGACCCCTGTGTTGCCTCCTTCTAGCAGTTGCAGTCACTTGATGTCCACCCGAGGGGCAGCCCCATTTTCACGAGCAATGCTGAGCTGAGGGTGGGGGACAATTAAGTCCCTCCAGATGGATTGCGACCCTGATTCCTTCTCACAAGGACCCTCTCCTCCTTCTTCCTGTCTTCTTGCCTCTGTTCTTCCAGTTGGGGCCCGCCTTTGTCCTAGTTCTTAACCTTCTACCTTTCCCAGACGTGGGGCCACACTCTTGCCCGCCGGGAACCAGTGCTGCTCCCTGTGGACCTGGCTGCCTGCTTTGGGCTCTTCTGCAGATCATCTTTCTGTCGGGGCCTGGCTCTGGTCAGCTTGTGGTGTCGGGAAGCATTACCTGCCTACAGGCTGCTAAACCAGAGCCGAGAGGCCAACAAGCTTCTCGGACAGTTTGGAATCTAAATGCTCCCTGGAGCCACTGTAATTTAGGCAGAGAGGGGAAAACCTCAGGAAAAAGCTGAAGGGAAAGAAATCAGGATCAGGGAGGGGAGCTGGGGTGCAGAGGGAGAGAGGAGGCACCTGGAGGCACCTGTTCCTGCAGCAGGAGGGCGGGTGGGATCTGCACCTGCATGTGGCTGTGTATCCTGGCTGGGATGCTCCGCCCATCACTTCTGTTGCCACTATGTTGCCAGGAAACATTTGTACTGCATCCTACCATTGAAGAAGCTCCGCCAAGAGGGCCAGGCAGGGCCAGGGCATGGCTCTCTCCTGCTCACAGCTGGCCGTGCCCAGCTGATTCTCCAGAGGGCACCAGCACCAGGGATCAGGAGCTCACTGGGTATTTCTTTGCATGGCAAGTGGTAACTTACAAAGCAGGGCCCTGCACTGTGAATTGGCAAGTTCAGTTTCGTTAGGTCTTGACACAGTGTGGTGAAATAACACCTGTAGATGGAATCACCAGGGGAGGTTGTTAAAATACAAAATCCTGGGACTACCCCTATGTACCCCCAAACCTAATCAAAACTCCCACTCTGTGCCAAGTACTGCTCAACTCACTTTATATGTGTTAACCCAGAGTTAACACCTGCAAGGTAGGTGCTACTATCATTGTTCCCATTTTACATATGAAGAAACTGGTGCAGAGAGGGCTGGGAACGCACCCTGGTCACATAGCTAATAAGCATTGGGATCTGAACCTAGGCTGAGTGGCTGCAGAGCCCTCTGCCAGGCCAGCTTGGGAGCCTCCTGTCTCAGACAGAGAAGCTTGTCCACCCTCAGGAATGGCTTTTCAACCTACCAGGCTAATTAGTGCTCACTTGGAAGTCATCAGCTTAAAGCAAATATTGTTAATCTATAACATTCCTAATGCCATGGGTCAGCCACCTTGCTGCCCTGCAAATGATAGGGTATTATGTTCCCAAACTCAATAAGGTTTTCAACCTATTTGGGAGTCAGTGACTTCCTTGGCAATCCAATGAAAAGTGTGGATTCTGCCCACATAACAAAAGACACCTACTCACATTTAATATGTAATAGCAAGAATGCACAGGAAATCTGTGGATGCCATGTTGAGAACCCCGACCTACATGAATACATGAATCTTCCCTAAACTGAGGTTCCCCCACCCCTAATCTCCTTGTCTCTTAAAATTCTCAGTAAGAAGGAAGGCACACGTAGGAAAATTATTTGAATGGAGTCAAAGTAATTAAGGCACAACTTCCCTTTGGTACTTATAAACATCCATCTTAATTAAAGTGTTCATTATGAGGCCAGTGCTCAGGGCTGCCAAGAGACTGGATAAGACAGAAAACCTCTTGGGATTATGAGAGGTCACTGTTATTGAACCTGGGATTCTCATTACTGCAGTGACCCTCTGCCTTGGGTAGCTTAAGGAAGATTCTCTCTGGTAGCAGACATGGGTTTTTGCATTTTCTTTGAAGCCAGTTTTTACCATGAACTGTAGAGTTACCTTACTGTGTGTTATTCAACAAATGTTCTTTCCCTACAGTTCTACTCTGGGTAAGTAGGTTAACCAATTAAGAAATGTCCTGTGACAGTTAGTTTTATGTGTCAATCTGGTGAGACTCTAGTACCCAGTTATTTCATCAAACACAGATCTAGATGTTGCTGTGAACGTATTTTGTAAATGTGGTTAACATCTACAATCAGGAGACTTTAAGTACAGGAGCTCATTCTCAAGACTGTGAATGGACAGCTTCCAATCAGTTGGAAGAGGCCTCATAAGTAAAGACTGACATTTCCCAGACAAGAAATTTTGCCTCAAGACTAGAAGATCACACTCTTGCCTGAGTTTCTAGCCTGCTGGCCTAACCTACAGATTTTGGCCTTGATGGTCTCCATAATTGCAGAAGCCCAGTCCTTAAAATAAATATCTTTAGATAGATGATAGACAGACAGACAGAGAGAAGGATAGATCTGTATCTATTTCTACCTACCTACCTACCTATCAATCTATATCTACCTAACATCTATCTGTACATATGTATCTCCCGTTTGTTCTGTTTCTCTGGAGAGCCTTAACTAATATGCATCCCAAAGAGCCCAGTCATCTATGTGGATGACAACTGCTTTGTAATAAATAAAAGAGTTGTATGTTATCAAATGTCACCCGATTACTCACATCCCCTGCTCCTGGCCCCTGAAGGAAGCGATGTGAAGTCAGAACGGTGAGCTAGGAGCAGGCAGTCAACTTGGTACTTCTCAGCTTGACTATGTGTCAGTGTCACTGGAGGGGATGTGGGAGGTATGGGGTAGGAAGAGTTTGTTAAAAATACAGCCTCTCAGAGTTCTGTCCACCAAAGTTCTGACTCTACAGGTCCAGGCCCTGAAGTCTGCATCTTAACAATCCCCCAGAGTGAGTCTACTTCAGGTGGCCCTTTGGGAAATACAGCTTACAGGACGGCCCCCAAGCCTCCAGACCAGGCCCAAGTTCATTCTCCATGCCCAGGGTTTTCCCATTAGGTCCCTCAAGTCCTCAAGCTAAGAGCAGGGGGCCAGTTTTTACCTCCTGGTTAGTGCCCTGGCCTGGCTGTGCCTCTTGAAATCCAAACACTTAATGCCAGGAAAGGTACATGCGAGGCCTTCTAGCTCCCATGGTGTAGTGGCTAAGCTGATGGACTCTTTAACCAGACTGTGTAGTGTTCAAATCCCAGCTTGGTCTTTTAATGACTGTTCTCATAACTACATGTCACACTATTTCTTTCCTTCTGCAATTGTGGTATCATCTTCCGACATGACATATGGTGGACTTGCTCTACTTGCCAATCCAATAGCAGATTTGATTTTGCCTCTTCCCACAATTGCAGGTTTAAACAGCAAAATATGAATGTGTTGGTCTGAATACCCTGGTGGCTTCACAGTTTGATACTGATCTGTAGCCTCCTTTTATAGTACAAACCTCATCGAGTCAGTAGGATGGGATGAAACTCAAGACACACTCCAGGCACTGGTCCTCCAACAACCCCCAGCTTTGAGGCTTTCCTTCCCTCCCGAAAAGCTTCTCTGGGTACACATAGAGTAGCTTTGTTCCTCCTCCAACAAAGAAAGCTGGCCCATCCCTGCCCAACATCAAGGTACATTCCCTGATGTGAACCTTGTTTGCCTGTGTTTGAGAATGAAGAAGAATGGGGTCGACCTAACATGTGATTGGATCTTTACCAGGAAAAGAGCTATCAGGATACTATGAAAGTTATGGGGGCAGAGCAAGGAGGAGAGTGGGGGTGGCAGCGCTCATAAAACTTAAAGATAAGGAAGCAGAGGCCTCTTGCCGTGTTTGCTCAGGGGATCATCCACCTTCCATGGCCTTCCAGTAACTGATCTCCCCTACCTTTCAGCACTTGCTGACCTGCCCTCGCCTTCTGCCTCTGGCCTCTTCTAGACATGGACCTGCAAAACATCTGCAAAAACAGTGCTGGGCTGCCCTGGCTGGTAACAGAGCCCTGGCAGAGTCTGTTTAGTTTTCGAGTTCTGATTTTATCTTGTTTATGAAATCCATATGGAGAGAGAAGGAAAAAGAGAGCTGGGGGGAACAAATCACTTCAGGCTGCTACAAGGGTAGGTTGGCTTCTGGCAGATGTGGTGTCTCTTCTGGGCCCAGGGTTTGGCTTTGCTGATTCCATTGCTCACAGCTTCTCCTCCAGTCAGTCCAGCTGCTTATTTGAGCATTTTGCAGAAGAGGAAGTTTAAACTCAGAGCTGAACTCCAGGATTGAGGTTGCTATTAACCTTGTCATCTGAGCTTGTCCTCTCTCATCTATGGAAGAGAAGTTGGCTGTATCTAATCTGGACTAGGGCTCTGAAGACTCGATCCGGGTCTCTGGTACCTGCTGGCTGTGTGACTGTATTAGTATGTTTTCACACTACGGATAAACATATACCCAAGACTGGGTAACTTACAAAGGAAAAGAGGTCTCATGGACTCACAGTCCCACGTGACTGAGGAGGCCTCACAATCATGGTTTAAGGCGAAAGGCATGTCTTACATGGCAGCAGGCAAGAGAGAAGCTTGTGCAGGGGAAACTCCCATTTATAAAACCATCAGATCTTGTGAGACTTATTCACTACCACAAGAACAGCCTGGGAAAGACCCGCCCCCATGATTCCATTTCCTCCCACTGGGTCCATCCCATGACACATGGGAATTATGGGAACTACAATTCAAGATGAGATGTGGGTGGAAACACAGCAAAACCATATCACTGACCTTGGGTGAGTCCAAGGCCAAGCTCTCTAAGTCTTGGTTTTTCATCTGGAAAATAGAGGTAATACCTCAAGGAATGTCTGTGAAGATCTGACACATAATGAGAGCTCAAAATATGTTAGCTATTTGGTCTTACTCTTTGTCCCTTGTAATGACTTCATCGTGTAAGTGCCACATGTCCTTCCCTGGCATCACCCTCCCTAACTTATATGGCTGTTGGAGAATTAATTGCAACAATGGTCATGAACACATCTTGTAAATGTGATTCAAACTCCACGCTAATGCCCAGATCATCATAATTACCTCCCTAACCTGCATCTTGCTTTAGTTCATCTTTGCCTCCATATCTGGAATACCCTCCATTCCTCCCCTCTTTTCTGCTTAAAAAATTCCTACTGAAGATCCAATCAAGTATCTCTCCCTCTAAGAAGCCTCTCCAGCCTCCCCAGGCCTCTGGTTGTTTCCTTTACTGAATGCATAAAGTTATATTTATAGTTTTCCATCCTGATTCCATCATTTGAATTAAAGTTCTTCTAAGGTCAGAAGCTAGACCACGTTCTTTCACAAATCCTAGGGTCTAGCAAAATACTTTACACAGAGTAAGGACCTGATAAATAAATGGAAGGGTAGATGAATGGATGGGTGAATGGATGAAAAGATAATGAATGAATAGATGGGTTTTGGAAGGATGGGTGGATGGATGGATGGATGGAAGGATGGATGGTTGGTTAAGTGGTTGAAAGGATGGCAGAATTTTGTAGACATGTCTCAAGAACCATCAACAGTTGATATCCAGTCTCTCAATGTCTCCACTGTGCTAAAATGATTCCCTTGTCTTCAGCTGACATTTATCATAGGAGGACTGATGGACTTCCAGCAAAAGGTTAATTCACTCAACTTCACACTTAAAATATGATCTTAGGAGATTTTGACTTGCAGTTGGTCTTCTGTAGGGGAGTCTGCCTGTGGCAGGTTGGATGCTCATCCCAGTTGGAATCACGGTGTCTGTCCAACTCTTCCAACTCCTATAGAAGAACTGCCATGGCAAACCCAATCAAATATGTCACAGCCTTCATGATCAGGAAGGGTTTCTCAGCATCCTTTACAAATCTCTCAAACTATGGAAGAAAATAACTATCTCTTGTTAAGATGCAGCATGGTATTTAACAAAGATCGCTGGGTTGGAAACCAGGACATTTATGTTCTTGGCCTGGTTCTGCCACTAATTTGCTCTGGGATTTGGGGCCAGCCACTTCACCTCCCTAGACCTTAGCCTCTTTGTGAGAGAAATGGGGACTGTATGATTTCAAAGCCCTGTTCGGCTCTGCAAGGCATGATTTTATGTTCTGCACGGCCGCAGGCTCTAAGACCCCAACTTAGCCTTGCATGACAGACTTCAGAGGCCCTTCCCTGCAATCCTCCTGCTTGGCCCTGCTGTCTGCTCACAGACTTCCACGGAAAGGAGAACACAGCCCACGGTGGTTGCCAGCACGGAGCTTGGCTCTGTCACCTACTAGCTCTGTGGCCTTAGGCAAGTTCCTTAACCTCTCTGTGCCTCAGTTTCCTGATGCGTAAGATGAGATAACGAAGGGACCCACCTGCTAAGGCAGTTAGAGGATGAAACGACAAAATGCACAGAAAGTGCTTATCACGGTGCCAAATGCAGAGGAAGTGCTGGAGAGACGGGAATTATGACGGTGGTGTTTAAGAGACTGATGGCAGAAGTCACAGTTTCTGGCCTCTCATCCTTCGAGACCACCCTGAGAGCCGCCTCAATACCAGGACTCTTAGATCTGCAGGTCCTGGTTCTTAAAGGCAAGTTCAGTCTCCACACTCCTGGTGTGTGCCCTGGGCCCCAGTAGCTTGAATTAAACCATTGTCTGGATAAAGGGGGAGCCCACACAGAGCAGGGGCCGTTCCTAGCTCTCTGGGCTGCCTGAACACCCCTTTCTCTATTTTCTCTCCTTGTTCTTGTGTCCCTGTGGCTGCTTTTATCTAAGCAGAGGGGCTCTGACCCCTGACGGGGAAAATGGCCGCCCTCCTCCCGCATGGTAATTACTCTGAACTGCATCAGAGCCAGAGCTCTGGGCCCAGGAGGGCGGCTTTAGCACAGGGTGGGCTTGAGGAGGCGGCTGCTCCTCATCGGAACATTTTGAAAGTGGCTTTGTCTCCAGCCAGCAACCCTTTGGCTGCCGGACTCCTGCGCACATTGGAACAACAAGGCCGCAAAGTGGTTGATCCACCCACAGAGGGAGAAAATGCGGCCGTCCCGCTGACGCTGGGAAAAGGAGCGCTCAGCTGGCCTTTAGGTCTGCGGGGGCTGCCGTGAGAAAACACCACAGGCTGGGGGCTTGCAAGGCAGAAATGGGTCGTCTAAGTTCAGGAGGGTGGAAGTCTAAGATCAAGGTGTCGGCAGAGCTGGTTCCTCCCGAGGCTGCGAGGGGGAATCTGTCCCAGGCCTCTCACCTACCCTCCGGGGGTTTCCAGCAACCTTTGGCCTTCCTTGGTTTATAAATGCATCACCACTGCCTCTGGCTACATCTTCACATGGATTTTCCTCCTGTGGGCCTGTCTGTGCCCAAATCTTCACCTTTTACGAGGATACCAGTCATACTGGATTTAGGACCCAACTTAACACTGGTACGACCTCATCTTATTTAATTACATTTGCAATTACCCTGTTTGCAAATAAGTCACATTCTGAGGTACTGGGGGTTAGGACTTCAACATATGATTTTGGGCAGATGGTGGGGGCAAAATTCAACCCTTAGCATTTGGCATTTGGCCTTTCCTTAAAGGAGGAACATTTTTTTTTAATTTTAATTTTTTTTTTTTTGAGACGGAGCCTGGCTCTGTTGCCCAGGCTGGAATGCAGTGGTGTGATCTTGGCTCACTGCAACCTCCGCCTCCTGGGTTCAAGCGATTCTCCTGCCTCAGCCTCCCGAGTAGCTGGGATTAGAGGTGGACATCACCACACCCGGGTAATTTTTGTATGTTTAGTAGAGATGGGGTTTCACCGTGTTGGTGAGGCTGATCTTGAACTCCTGACCTCAAGTGATCGCCCACCTCAGTCTCCCAAAGTGCTAGATTGCACCCGTGAGCCACTGTGCCCTGCCTCGAGGAGGGGCGATATTGAGTCCACCTGTGTTTTGTGTCGCTACGCTCATGAGAGGCAGTCAGCAGGCGTTTCCTAGGCCTCTGGGCAGAAAGGAGCCTGGAAGGTCAAGGTGATCCATCCTTCACTGGCTGGCTGCATCTCCGGCCCCCGGCTGGGGACTCTCCATGTGGAGTTTGCATATCTCTAGCAAGAGCAAACTGACTACTTCCCTTCTCCTTGGGCAGCTCTTTAATGGAGAATGGCCTTCTATGTAACACTTTTTTCTTTTTTTTGTTCTTTTTTTTTTTCCTTTTTTTGAGACAGAGTTTCGCTCTGACACCCAGGCTGGAGTGCAGTGGTGCCATCTCGGCTCACTGCAACCTCCACCTTCCGGGTTCAAGCAATTGTCCTGTCTCAGCCTCCCGAGTAGCTTGTATTACAGGCATGTGCCACCACACCCAGCTAATTTTTATATTTTTAGTAGAGACAAGGTTTCGCCATGTTGGCCAGGGTGGTCCTGATTTCAGGTGATCTGCCGACCTCGGCCTCCCAAAGTGCTGGGATTACAGGTGTGAGCCACCCCTCCCGGCCACACTTTTGTTTCTCACTTGAGCTCTCTGCAGTGAGACAGAGTTGAGGGGAAAAGAAAAAGGTGCCGTCAAAGTAGCTGAGAGATAAGCCAAGCAGCAAAAGAGTCAATATTAGCTTTGCAGTCATCTTATTACACTAAATGTGTTTTAAACTAAGATATTAGTTTACAAATTCTCTCCAGAAATGACAGACTATTTATTCTTCCATGCAAGGCAAGCCGTTTGAAAGGTTTTTTAAAAAGCAAGGATAAAAGAACAATCTACTGTGCCAGAATACAAGGCTAAAACGATTTTTTTTCTAGAAAAACAAAAGATCCCAATCTATTTATAGAGTATAGCTAATGGATATAAGAAAATCGTTTCAGGAAAATTAATGACAATGTGAAGAGTCATTCCTTCGTTTGAAAACTGGGTTAGCTTCCTGAAGGGAGGGAGAGAGGCTGTCACACTTTTAGTTCACTAAGAGCCAAGCTGGCTGGGACCACCAAAGCCGTCCCACCAACCCTTCTGAAGAAGAGACTGTGGTCTCAGCGGCAACTACCATTTATTGAGAGTCTCCTACCTTCCAGGTCTTTGCTCATTTAGTTCAACAGCTCTGCACAGAGGCTTTAGTGCCCCTACTTTGGGAGGGGTGTGGGGCGTGAGGATGTCTCCCTTTAGAAGCTGAGATTCTAAGAACAACTCAGGTACAGCAGATTCCCTGGGCCTTGCTCTGTGTATCCAGCCTTGCGCGCATCACAGCCAGGACCTGAAGTGACTTCTCTCCCATCACGGGCTCCATGTTCCAGGCTGCTTGAGCTAAGCCCACTTCCATTCTGGAAAGCTTTGGGCTAGGAGCTGATGGCAGGGGGCAAAGAAGGGCAGACGCGTGGGCTGCTCACACTGTGATCACAGGCCACCAGGAGAGGGACCCGGGGACAGTCCTTGTGAAACCTCCCTGTGAGGCCGGTGAGGCCTCAGGGGTGCATTGGGCTCCATGGTCCAAAGGAGGTGTGAGGGTCCCGTTGGGTCTCCAGCTCCCCAGCTCTGGTGTCTGTAGGCTGCTCCCTTCCAACGCTCCAGTGTCACCCTGTCTGGGAAACTCTCAGCTCCCCAGGGTCCCCGGTGCCTCCCAATGGGCCACATTCGGCCCTCCGTGACCTCCTTTGGAGACAGCATCATGACCTGTTTCTCTTTTCTCCCTGCCACAGGATGGTGGGTTCCTGCAGGCTTTGGTGCGTTCTCCATGATGCTGAGGGCCTGAGCCTGCTCCACAGCCGTGAATGTTTAAGGCATCCCCGCCTCTGTCCCCCATGTGGCGATAAAGCAGTAAAGAAGGAGAGGGAAGGTCTGGAGCCCCACGGCCAAAGGAGGCACCTGTGCAGAGCACACAGCACCAGCTGGCACCTGACTCTTCTGTGGCAGCCCTGAGGCCCGCACTGTGCGGGAAGCAGCAGCCCAAGGGCCCGGATTTGAGACCAGCATGGACTCAGGAGCTCGTGACCTTGGGCCAGTCGCTCCACCTCTCTGAGATTCTGCTCTCTTCTCTTTGACAATGTGTGGTGTTCCCTAGGCACCTTCAGGGCAGGAGGGAAAGCCAAGATGACAGATGCTAAAGAATGACAGGAGGCACAGAATCGATGACTTTCTAACACACACAACACACACACACACACACACACACACACACACGGCACTGCCTGCAGCACCTCATTATTCCCAGATAGATAGGATCGGGGGAGGGAGCCAACTGCTCTATTTTTCTTTTAATTAAATAATTTGGACTCTGCCTTGTTCTAGAAATTATTAAAACCAGGCAGCCAAAAATTTCCAGTAACATCTTTTCTTCATCACCAAAGCAATTCACTTTCAATGTAGAAAACTTAGAAAATACAGATAATTTTTTTAAAAAACCAACCCACTCATCATCTCCCCAATTCTCCTGCACAGTGAAATATTGGATGCTTCTGCTGTTTATTCTTCTGAGCTTCTTTCCTGTGCCTCAATACACTTTAAGATATTTACTTAACAAACATGGGATCTTACCTGGTTATTGTTTTCCAACTTTATGCTTTACCTAATTGCGTGGCAAATATCTTACAGTATCAATCAATATAACCATAAGTGCAAATTTGCAATTACAATTTTGCGTAGCTCCTAGTATTATATTCTAAGACCATGCCATACATTAATCATTTGTTTTTCATGTATTGGGTTTTTCTAATTTTTCACTACTGAAAGTATTAACATTAGATTGCACATCCTTAAACAGAGTGTCAACAGACCTGAAGATAACAGTGAAAATATCATGGTTTCTTAGTCACTTCATTCCCTTGTCTCATTCAGAGGGAAAAAGAAAAACAATAGCAAGCCATAAAGAAAGTTCAACAAAATTCTAGTTTGTCTATGATGCCTACTCCAATCCGTTTTTGAAATGTTGAAAATATAATTCTTTTAAAAAATTGATTCTCTTGTTTTGCAGATATCTAAATATCCTTATCTCTTTGTGCTTTTAACAAACAAAACGACATTGCTGGGTCAAAGGATGTGCATATTCGTATGACTTTGGAGATACAGTGTCAAACATATTCATATGACTTTGGAGATATAGTGCCAAACTGTCTTCCAGAAACCACCCATCAGTTTATATTTATTTGGGGTGAACTGACTTCTCCATACTCTCTTTGCCAACCCATTAGGCAAAAAGTCTCCTCTTTATTTCATGTGCATTCTATTCACTAATGAGTTTCAATACTTTTTTTCATCCATTAATTGGCTATTTGTACTTACTGGAAGAATAGTTGGTTCTTATTCTGTCCCATTTATTTATTTATTTATTTATTTACTTAGAGATGGAGTTTCACTCCTGTTGCCCAGGTTGGAGTGCAGTGGCACAATCTTGGCTCACTGCAGCCTCTACCTCCCAAGTTCAAGCGATTCTCCTGCCTCAGCCTCCTGAGTAGCTGGGATCACAGGTGCCTACCATCATGCCTGGCTAATTTTTTTATTTTTAGTAGAGATGGGGTTTTGTCATGTTGGCCAGGCTGGTCTCTAACTCTTGACCTCAAATGATCTGCCCGCCTCAACCTCCCAAAGTGCTGGGATTACAGGCGTGAGCCACCGTGCCCGGCCTCCCATTTATTTTTTTATAGGGCTGTCTTTTTCTCATTGTCTGTCAGAGTTTTCTGTATTTTAAGGATATTGAACCCTGTCTTTGTAATCTGTCACAGCTATTTTCCCAGATGTAATTTACCTTTTGTGTTTTTATTCATGCTTTTAAAAATTTTTGGGGTAAAATATTTTTTATAATCCTATTTCCCAATATGTTATTTATTGATTTTTCCTTTGGTGTTATGCTTTAAAAGTTTTCTTACTACAAGTTTACATAAAATTTTACTTCTTTTCCTCTCAGTACTCTTATATTTTTTAAAATATGTAAACCATTTGCAAATTATTACCACTTATGTTATGAAAAGGGAATCTCACTTTATTTTTTTCCAGATAGCTAGTTATTCCAAATCCATTTATCAAATGGTTCATTCTTCCTCACTTAATTGGAACAGCATCTTTAGCTCGTCCTCATTACTTATACACGATCAGGGATGTAGCTGTGCTTTTATACCTATCTATTTGTTTTAAAATAGTATCATTCTATTTATATTTTCTTTTAAAATATGTTTTACTATCTGGAAAACAAATACCCCTGTTTATTCATTTTCTTTTAAAAAACGGACCAGTATCACACATTCTGCCAAATTAACTTTAAAATCATTATCAAGTTCCAGAAATAGTTTTGTTGGGATAGAGACTGTAAGTGTAATGAATATATATAGTTAGTTTGGGTTGAATAAACATGTTTACAATGTTAAACTTTCCCAACGCGATTGTGTCTACTTTATGAAGTGGATTTAAAGAAAAATATTATTCAATAAAGTTTGTAGATCTCTGGTTCTAGATTCTGCACACTTTTTTTTTTTTTTAACCCCTCAATACTTTATATTTTTGTGAGCAGAATCTTTTCATTCTACTTTCTTAACAGCCACACAAATGTTGCTAGTCTCTTATATTTCTCTGCCATGAGGTCAGGTCTATAGGCCATTTAAGATCATCTTTTCCCTCATTAATGTCAAAACTAAGAGTTCTGATAGAAGATTTTTTGTAGACTCAAATTTGTCCGAAGTTTCTGGGAATTTGGAGAACACCCTCTCAGAATCTCTCAAAACCCCTAGATGTGACAGCAAAACACAGCTGTCCTGAACATCCTTCACTCATTACCTGGTGCCGACAGTTGGCGCTCGCTTCTTTTTGATTTTTCCTTAAAGGAAGACCCAGATATCCCGTCCCCACTCTAGGATGTTCAGACGGAAAGCTCCCAGATGGTCTGTTTTACACTTCTGAGCATGCATCATGGCTGTCGAGGATTTTGTAACAGTGGTCACACAATTAGGACTCCATAAAATAAATAGCTGATTTGGACCACCAGGAAACCACACTCATTCGGCAGTTCTCAACCCTGACTGAATATTAGAATCGCCTTTGGAAATTTTAAATGCTACCAATGTCTAGGCCCTCCCCTTGGAGATGCCGTCAATCTGTCTGGAATTGGGCATCAGTACATTTCTACCCTCCCGCCCCTTCCACTCCCTTGGAATTTGGTTCTGACGTGCTGCCAGGGCTAAGCCACACTTCTTTAAATGGTGCCCAATTGATTCACCAAATGCTTATTTATATGCAACAGAAACAAATTATGGATGATTTAAGCAATAATCTATTAAATGATATTTAAATAAATACCTTTGGCCTTTGGGAGATCCGAAGGACCAGCCTTGAAGTCCACGTTCCAGTCCCAGTTCCGCACATCACACCATAGAACCGACACAGTGATGATACTACTGCCTGTTGCTGGGCATACGCACCCAGAGACACAGTCAGGTTTTAGGAGCCACTCTAACGAAAAAATACAAAATTATAAACAGAAAATTAGGCACCAAAGTAAATATTCATAATGCGAAAAATATCCCAATTTAATATCATTAAAGTTAAATATTTAGACCTCATCTAAACCAAATTACCTCCCAAATGCCCCATATAAGCATCACGAAATTTAGAAATATTACATATTTTAATTTTTTGCCTGATACTACCACTGTACAATGTATTTTCTTTTCTTTCTTTTTTCTTTTCTTTTTTCTTTTTCTTTGAGATGGAGTCTTGCTCTGTCGCCCAGGCTGGAGTGCAGTGGTACGATCTCGGGTCACTGCAACCTCGGCTTCCTGGGTTCAAGCGATTCTCCTGCCTCAGCCTCCCAAGTAGCTGGGCCTACCGGCGCCCGCCACCACGCCCGGCTAATTTTTGTATTTTTAGTAGAGACGGGGTTTCACCATAATGGTCAGGCTGGTCTCAAACTCCTGACCTCAGGTGATCCACCTGCCCCAGCCTCCCAAAGTACTGGGATTACAGGAGTGAGCCACTGTCCAGACCTCAATGTATTTTTCTTTTTCTTTTTTATTTTTTTTGAGATGGAGTCTTGCTTTGTCACCCAGGCTGGAGTGCAGCGGCACTATCTGGGCTCACTGCAAGCTCCGCCTTCCGGGTTCCCCGCCATTCTCCTGCCTCGGCCTCCCGAGTAGCTGGGACTACGGGCACCCACCACCGCACCTGGCTAATTTTTTTTGTATTTTTAGTAGAGATGGGGTTTCACCGTGTTAGCCAGGATGGTCTCCATCTCCTGACCTTGTGATCCGCCCGCCTCGGCCTCCCAAAGTGCTGGGATTACAGGCGTGAGCCCCCGCGCCTGGCCTTCAATGTATTTTTCAATTTCGCTTTTGGCTGTGTCTTACTTAGTCAGCTTGGGCTGCTATAACAAAATGTCATAGACCAGGTGGATAAAACAACAAACATTTATTTATCCCAATTCTGGAGGCTGAGAGTTGAAATTAGGGTATCAGTTTGGTCAAGCTTTGCCCCTCATGACTTCGTCTACACCAAGTTACTTCTCGAATGCCCACTTACAAATACAGTCACGACAGGGGGTTAGGGCTTCCACATATAAATTTTGGGAGGAGAAACATTCAGTCAATAATAGGCTATGTAAGAATATGGTTGTAAAATGTGATTTTATATTTTCTGTAGAAAGAATAGACAATTTGGTCTTTCTTTTAGCATGGTTGATTCAAACTTCTTCTTCAAGTAATTTTTTTAATATAGAATAATTTTATATTTACAGAAAGTTGTGAAGATAGTACAAAGAGTTCCTTTATATTTCTTACCCAGTTTCCTCTATTGTATATTTGTTACAATGAATGAACCAATATCCATAAATTATTATTAACTAAATTCCATATTTTATTTACATTTCCTTAGATGTTTTCTCATCTCTTTTTCTGTACCAGGATCTCATTCAACATAACATACTACATTTAATCATCCTGTCTCCTTAGCCTCCTCCAGACTGTGACAGTTTCTCAGACTTTCTGTGTTTTTGATGACCTTGACCGTTTTGAGGAGGGCTGGTCAGGTATTTTGTAGAACGTCCCTCCGTTTGGGTTTGTTTGATATTTTTCTCATGGTTAGACTGGGGCTATGGGCCTGTGGGAGGAAGGCCACAGAGGCGAAGTGCCATTTTCATCCCATCATATCCTATGCTGTCACTGATAATGTTGATCTTGATCATCTGTCTGAGATCCAAATTTGTTTCACCTTATTTATGATTTAGAAAATTTGCTTTCAAGTTCATACCCACTATTGGCATTGTCATGTAAAGTTATAGGATTGTCGTTATATTTGGAACAACCTCTATCAAGTTTCATCTGCGATCTGAGGGTCTAGAAGGGTTTCCCACAGACTGGCTTCTAGCTCCATGCATTTTGGATCTTGTTTCCCCTCCACTCTCCATGTAATTCCACAGCCTGGTACTCAGGACATGTTTATATTGCAATGCAATTTCTGTCCCGGAACCTTCATATCATGAAGTTTGTTAATTTGGCACAGTGGACAGTAGAAATTTCCTGGCAGCCATTCTGACCCCGGGGAGGCCAGCAAAGACTGCAGAAGTAATTAGGAACCACATAAAAATGATGCCACACTGAACTCAAACAAAATGTAACCTAATGCCTCTTCCCCTTAGTTTGTCCCCCCAAAATGCCAGAGCCACTCCAACACCACATGGCATGAAAGGAAGTGTGACAAACGGTACGTTGGAGTGGATGGAGACAATGATCAGCCTTAACAAATTATAGTTCAAATATCTTGCTTTTGCAGCTTTTATAGAAACATGTGAACACATTTCTGGAACATCCTCCTAGGCCTTGGAAGAGGCTTGTTAGAGTAAGGCACCTCCAAATTTAAGTCATTAGATTAACCATTAATCTGGCTCTGCAAATGCCTTAGTGTAGGCTGCAGGCTCCCTTGACCCTGAACCCAAGACGCTGCAGCTTGAAACACTAGCGCTGCTGTCTCTGGAAATCAGATATGGCTGCTGCTGCCCTAGAGAAGATTCTTCACTATGTCTGCTTCGGTTTATCACCACCTTTCAATTCAAAGTCTGGGGAGGGTGTTTTGCATTGGCTGAGCCTAAATCTTATGCCTTCGCCCTAGCTGCGGGGGAGGTTGGGAATGTATCTGTTAATTTGAGCTTATAGAGTGAAGACAAGCTCTGCCTTCTAGTGTGGCAGCCCTCAAATCAAAGCAGAAAGTTTATTGTTTGTAGTTGTATTACAAACAAAAAAAAAAAGAAAAAAAAAGCATGAAACGATATAAAAGGAACTGATGAAAGTAGTTACCTGTGGGGGTGGGTAGTAGGAGGAGATTAGGAGCCAGACTTCTTAATGTGAACATTTTCCTATCATTTTGAGTCTTAAAACATGAGCATATATTATCTAGTCAAAAATTAAAAATTTTAAGGGTAATATAATCATATTAACAAATGTCACAAATCAAAGTAACTTCTCTCTTTAATCAACATTCTGAGCAAGGATTAAAAACATTATACTACTAAGTGCGCTGCTATGCTTCCATCTGTGTTATTTAATGCCACCAAATCCATCAGGCCAATTTGTTTTCCTCTTTTCTTTGCCTACTTTGGCATCCTCCCAAATGGCTCATTTTCACAACAGCCCCATGAATTGGCAGTGATCAGCCTTACTGGTAGGGGGAGAAATGGTATGGATTTCCCATACAATGCAATATAACGTGACTCAGTTTCTTGTCGGGAGATTTCAGAACAGTTTCTCACACACAAAGGAGCCTTTTCAGAACCAAACACTGCATCAGGTGCTGAGGGAAAGTGAAGCCAGTGAAGATTTGCTCATTGTCCAGAAATGAATCCTTAGGGTTGGTGAAGTTCTGGGGGAGGAGGCAGGGGGAGATCACCATTTAAGGAGTGGAGTGGAAGATTTCATCAAGTGCTTCTGGAGCAATCCTTGTCTATCAGAAAGACCAAGGATTCCTCTTTGAGAAGAGAAGGCCCTTGATGGAGAAGATAAAGAAAGGACCCAGCTAGAAGTGATGTCAAAATATTTAACTGCTTGTATGGGATGGACCTGACCAATCAGAACCCAACAAGTTTCAAAGCTTCAGAGAAGTCTAGAATCCCTGGTGATCAAGAGAAAGTGATCAGGAACAGGGCTGAGAAAGCTGGAAACACACCTGATACGAAAGTCATGGTTGGAGTCTGTTCTGATTAGGAGGTGGAGAGACAACTGGATCCTAACTACTAATTCGCTGTTTATTACAGAGGCTATGCTGGCTACAGTCTCTGCTGAAGTCTCTTTCTCTCTCTCTCTTTCCTTCCTTCCTTCCTTTCTTTCCTTTCTTTTCTTTCTTTCTTTCACAGGGTCTCCCAGGCTGAAGTACAGTGGTGCAGTCTTGGCTCACTGCAACCTCCACCTCCCAGGTTCAAGTGATTCTCTTGCTTCAGCCTCCTAAGTAGCTGGGATTACAGGCTTGAGCCACCACACCCATCCCCGAACTCTTTCTAGAAGGATTCTCCACCTTATTTTTGTCCTAGAGACACTCAATACTCAGTAGTCTTATCCTGATCCAATATGGCCTACCCTGAGGAATGGAGGAAGTGCTTGGTTCTCGACTGGACTCTTCTGGGAAGGCAGGCATGAGAGCAGACTTTGCTATTCACAAGCTTATGAAAAATCTTGAGGAACCTTGAGCTCACCTGTGGTCACTCCTTCTCCCCACCCCAAGGAGAAGAGAAGGTTGTCCTCTTGGATGCCATTGGGAACCTATAGCCTACTCCCACACCCAGGTCTCTGTGACTGTCCAAAGTTCAGGTGTCCCAAGACCATCCTCACTTGGGGAGGGCATCAGCACATTAGGAGTGTCAGTCATTCTGGATATAACTATCTTCTCTATGACCAGGTCAAGCTATATATAGCTTAGAAATTTTCAGGTGCTCGACTAGCAATCACAACCAATGTGATTCAAGCATCTGTCTGCTTGGATTTTTTAAAGTGTTTTCAGTCATACCATCCCAGCGTACGATCCCGGTCCTGGATATTTTAAGCAGCAAGACCCATCCAAGTATCATAGAATAAACACCCAAATCAGAACAAACTCCTGGTGTCTCAGCCCTAGGTGCAGCTCCTTTCTCATTACTGCCCATCTTCCCTGACCAGACTTTGAGGTTTTATCTGCTGTTACAGTCCTGAGATTGCCCCTTGGATACAAGGACAGTTTCACTTCGGTCTGATCTTCTGCCACAGATTTGATCCTCTGATCTGCCCTGTGCAGTAAAGAATTCACCTTGTCCGAAAGAGGTTTGACTTTTGCCCTCAGTACATGGGAGGTAACTTCTAGCCCTTGAAATGTTTCTGAGGCAGGAGAATGGCATGAATCCAGGAGGTGGATCTTGCAGTGAGCTGAGATCGCACCACTGCACTCCAGCCTGGGCGACAAAGCGAGACTCCATCTCAAAAAGAAAAAAAAAATGCCTTCATTTACATGGGGGGCTTGGACTATGCCAAAGGGTCTATGTTATCAATGTGATTTATGGTGGGGGCTTTGAACCACACAGTATCAACCTGACCTCTGGAAAGGCTGGTGACCAAGGTCAGCCAAGCAGATGGTCAATCATGTCTACATGAACAAGTTCCAATAAACACTGTGCACACCAAGACTCTGGTGAGCTTTTCCTGGTTAATAATACTCTGTGCATGATGTCAAATATTATATTTGACAGGTGCTCTCTGCACAAATCATGTTTAGTGACTTCTAAAATCTGACCTATATGCCTCTTCCCATGGAGGATTTTAATCTGTATCGTTTCGTGGTAATAAACCGTAATCATGAATATTATGACTTTTCTGAGTTCTGTGCATCTTGTTAGCAAATTATTGAATCTGAGATGGTCCTGGGGGCCTTCAACTTGTTGTTGGTGTCGGAAGTGAGGAGCATCTTGTAGACACCTGAACTTTGCAACCTTCAAAGTAGAACCCCAGCACTGACTCACTTGGCCAGAACTCCCATGAAAAGCGATTAGCACTCTTCATCCTACAACATGGGGGCATTCTGTTTTTTCCTCCTTTTCTGGTCAACCGGTCTCTTCTCAGCCACTGCACACTTAGAACAGTCTGACCTCCTAGTTTCCCTTTGGAGCCTTTCCTACCTCATTCCCAAACCAGATTAAACCCTCCCACTTTCTGTTTATCCTCTTCTAGAGATATCTCCCTTTTCTGTGTCATTACCTTCTCTTATCAGGCACATACCTCAGGCTCATACCTGCCCAAATGAGGTCCTCTTTCTGTCAATCAATTCCTGAATTATCAAAGCTCACCACATCTTCTGAGCTGGCATTTCTATATCTTATCAGTCTGCTGAAAATAAGTTCCAATATACAGACACAAGGAGATCCAGTTAAAAGAGCCTAGGAAATTCACTGTTTATTACAGAATGACAAGTAGAAGTCTTGATATAAATGCAGAAAAGCAGGAGGCCCTGGAATTCCACAGAAAGAAATAACATGAGAATTGGGAAGGACAGTTCTGCAGCTTTCATAAGACAAATCCATCAAACACAAGAGAGAAAATTAGATTTCCTATTCTGCTTTTTCAATAGTGATCCAATTAGTACTTGAGCTAAATACCATCTACAATAGTATCATGTTGCTTTAAATCCCAGATTAAATGTTGGGGAAGTACAATAAAAACACAGTAATTTGGATCAATTGGTAAAGAACTCAATATGAGTTAATGAAAGTTAGAATTGCAGAATATGGTGGAAGAAACACAATAAAATTACTTCCAAATATTTACATAGATTTTTAAAAAACAGGTAACCAAGTAGAAGTCTTATGGGTCGATTGTAATAAGTAGACAGTTTTTGTGTGCCAGTTCACATTATTTTAATCCAATCAGTGCTACTCAAGTGCTTTAATAATGTGAAAAATAGTTCCCATTCTTAATCAGATCAAATATTTTCCTTCCAAGGCATCTGAGATTGTGTTTAGCAAATTTGTATAAATAGTAATTCTCATCTCTCATGAAGGCAAATTTGAGTGAGGAGGAGGGATGGGAGGAAGACCTATGTTAATAAAGAATTACTTGATTAGAATGAGTTGGCATATTGTAGATCTAGAAAATAGAGAGGGGTTGTTTTTCATGGATAAAAGTAGATTCATACTAACAAATGTGTGGTCCAAGAAAGTACTATTAATACTTCGTTTCATTTATTTATGTATTTATTCACACATTCATGTGTTCAGCAAACATTTCTTTAAGACTTATTTCAGGCCCCATGTTTGGTTTTGGTGATCAAAGATATGCAAAACACTATTTCTGCCCTCAAGACATTTGCAGTCCACTAGGACTCTTCAAATGACAATGATTCCGTGTGGCAAATAGTCTCCTGGTAACACAGAGTGAAGGACACTCCCCTTCTTCCTGAGTGTAGAGTTCAATATTTCCCAGCCTCCTCTGAGGTCACAAGTGGCCACATGACTCATTTCTCCCAATGGCATGTTGAGAGAAGTCATGTCTACCTCTGCTGGGTGTAGGCTTAGGAGATGGGCATATCTCCTGCCTGTTTTCCCCTTGTAACTGGGGCAGAGTAGTCCAACGTTGACCATAGGTGAGGACAATGCCATTGGGTCTAGGGGATGATGGAGCAAAGACTTGACAACCTGGAAGAAATTGAGTCCCTGCCCACAAACCTGGCACCCTTGAATGGGCAGATGGAATAGAATTGCTCACGAACCTGGCCCACTCACTTTAGAACTGTTACTTGAGGGGGAGGAGAAACAGCTACAATTTTAAAACCACTTTATGATGGGGTCTTTTATTCATTTTACTATGAAAATGTTCACACGTATAGAAAAGCTAAAAGAATTGTACAATAGACATTTATATATCCACAGCTTAAATGATACCATTAAAATTTTACTGGACTTTCCTTTTTAAAATTATACACCTATTTTTCCACCCATCTATTCACTCATCAGTCCTTCTTAATTTTTGAACAAAATTCAAAGTATATTGCAGACATCTCTACATTTCAACCTAAATACTTTGGCATGCAAATTATTAACTAGACTTTTTCTTCTGATGAAAAAACTAACAATGAAATGCATAAATCTTCAGTGTGTAGTTGTTGAACTTTGACAAATATGAACCCCATATAACCCAAACCACTATCAAGATCAAAATCATTCAATTTCCCCAGAAGTTCCATTAGGATATTTCTGTCACAGCAGCTTAGCTTTACCTTAAATTGTATACAGAGCCATAATTTTAATAATTGTTAGAAGAGCTGAACATCTTTTATGCATCAGGGATTACATAATGCGTATTTTACTTAATTTTCACAATAAAGTCATGCTGTAGGTATGATTAGCTCTGTCATATTGATAAGAAAAATGAGGTTTAAGAAATTTTCCAGGTTCACTCAACTAGTAAGTGGCAGAGATGAGCTCTGTGTCTAGATCCCACTGATTGTAACACTTTGCATCTTTCCACTACTGTCTTTGACTGACCCTGCTTGAGGGCTTTGGAGGGGAGCTTAGCTGCACAAAGGAAGAATATTTAAGCTACATCTTGAGCCTCATCCCTGGAAGACTGAGCTGAATTCACTTATCAGAAGGACAAAGCAGGGAAGGGCCTTCCATGGAGAAGAAACATCGCATCCAAAGCAAAGAAGGATGAGATTATAGCATTTGGACAATTGCTGATGTCTCCGTCTGCTCAGAGCTTAGGGTAATAATGCAGGGGCAGCAGAAGATGAGAGTTAAAAACTGACCAAGATACTAATGCTTTGCTAAGTGGGTTGGATTTGATCCTACAGGCAGTGAAGAACCATCAAAAGGATTTAAGCAGGGAAGTGACATAATTAGATTTGCATTTTACAATGCAACTTAGAATGCTGTTGATGCAGAAAATGGTATCAGAAAGAGACAGGGGCTAAGGAAACCAATGATGAAATAGGTGAAGTAGTCCTTCGGCCTGAGGATCCAAATAGAACAGTTACTATGGAGACCATGAGCACGAGCCGGAAGACAGGTCAGCTGGTGATTCCCGCTTCCAGGACAAGCTTCCATTTTTTCTGTATGTGCTCTAATTAAGAAATCTTTAAAGGCCGGGCGCGGTGGCTCACGCCTGTAATCCCAGCACTTTGGGAGGCCAAGGCAGGCAGATCATGAGGTCAGGAGATCGAGACCAGCCTGGTCAATATGGTGAAACCCTGCCTCTACTAAAAATACAAAAATTAGCCTGGCATGGTGGTATGCACCTATAGTCCCAGCTACTCAGGAGGCTGAGGCAGGAGAATCACCTGAACCTGGAAGACAGAGGTTGCAGTGAGCCAAGACTATGCCACAGAACTCCAGCCTGGGTGACAGAGTAAGATTCTGTCTCAAAAAAAAAAAAAAAAAAAAAAAAAAAAAAAAAAAAAAAATCTTTTCAT
>NW_016807866.1:1460411-1533729 GCF_001698545.2 Rhinopithecus bieti
AAAAAAAAAAAAAAAAAAAAAAAAAGAAAAGAAAAGAAATCTTTTCCATTTATTGTGTGGTGGGGACTGCTATTGCCTCCCACAATATCTTTCACTCCCTTCTATAGTAATAAAAGTTTCATCTTGATCAATCCAGTCAAAAACTAAGTTATCCAGCCTCTCTTGAGGCTAAATATGACTAACTGTATGGCCAGGTTCAAGCCTAGTGGGATGTGAACAGAAACTGTGTGTGCAACTTCTAGGATGTTCTTATAAAAGGAAAGGGGCATGTGCTCCATTCCTTCCTCTTCCCTCTCTCCTGGGCTGGAATGTGGAGGTGGTGGAGAGCCACCTTTGATCATTTGTTCAAGGAGAAGCCTGTACAGATGGTAAAGCAACCAGATGATAAGAGCCTGGGTCCACACAGAGTTCACCTGTGACCCTGGGCCACCTGCTAGGACTTTTTCAAAGGGAAGAAACCTTTATCTCATTTAAGCCATTGTATTATGGAAAAAATTTGTTATAGAAGTCCAATATGTAGCAACAAAATTCTTCAGAGTAGTAAAGGAGATGGAATCTCTCATGCAGGTTCTGACCTGGATGGCTCCCTAAGTTTAAGACATGGTAGGAGACTTTGTGGCAAGAATAGCTATCCTGGGAGTTAGATCGGGATTTGAACACCAGCATGCCATTGGCTAAATGGCCTCGAGCATATTATTTTACCTTTCTGGACCTGGGAGATTTTTCTTGTTGCTGTTTTTGTTTCCTTCTATAGAATGGGGAAAATGGTGGTGCTACTATAAAGAGTTGAGATGGTATTTGTAAAAGTCTGCACCTTAGTCCCTGGCACATGGTGGGCCTCCCCAGTGGCAGGCATTGTCATTATGAATAACTCTGGGTGAAGCTGGCAGGGGCAGATAGCTCACCAGGGAGGGGCATCCCAGGAACTTGAGCATACAAATGCACTTCTCTCTCAATCCGCACCATATTTGCTTTTTTTTTTTTTTTTTTTCAGATAGAGTCTCACTCTGTCACCAGGCTAGAGCGCAGTGGCGCGATCACTGCAACCTCCGCCTCCCAGGTTCAAGCAATTCTCCTGCCTCAGCCCCCCCGAGTAGCTGGGACTACAGGTGCGTGCCACCATGCCTAGCTTATTTTTGTATTTTTAGTAAATATGGGGTTTTATGATGTTGGCCAGGATGGTCTCGATCTCTTGACCTCGTGGTCCACCTGCCTTGGCCTCCCAAAGCACTGGGATTACAGGTGTGAGCCACCGCACCCGGCCTCAATGCTTTTACTTCTTTTCGCCATCTCCATAAGAGAGTAGGATTTGTACTCCTCTCTTATGAGTCTCACCTTTTAATTGCAGTCTTGTTGCTAGCAAGATAGGCAATCTTGGACAAGATCGATTAGGTTTGTAATCGTCTGAACATTCAGGAGTTCTGCGAGACCAATAGCCCTGGTTTGGAGTTGAGTTTACAGGGTAACCTCAGTTTCCAAGACTTAGCTGCTTCCTCAGTCAGGTTTATTGCACATGTCGAGAAGCAACTGACTCCATACCAGCTTCTTTTCACCCTTATAAGGGCCATGGTTCAAACTGATGGGACTGTCCTCATCAGTCCTGCAACCCTGACTAATCGGGGGAAACTTCTTGACTCATAAGCTACAAGGAAGAAAAAGGGAAACAAAGTTTTCCAGGAGGCCAATGGGTGAATGTCTTTTCCTTCTGGGAAGTGTTTGCTCTGAATTCCTGCTCTAGAAAGAATCATCTTGTTAAGTAAGAGTTCTTCCTCTCTTTAACTTTCTGTATACAGACCTTAGACCAGTGAATCTCATGCTCACAGTAGATCAGAGTCACCTGGAAAGCTTTTAGAAAACTCAGATCCCTGCACTCTATTGGCCAAGAAATTGAGACTTGATTGATCTGTGGAGGTGCTCAGGAAATGGTATTTTGAGAGAAGGACTCAAGCCCGTTTTAATAGAGAGTATTTTAGATAGAGTGCCTGGGCTTGATCCTTGGTTAACACTTTTTATGGTGATTGGCACTCAAACAACATTTCTGATGGAGAGAATGGGACTCCCATGTCTTGCCCTGGCATCTAGAAAGCTCGGAGCTCCTGCTCCTTGAGTGCTGCTGCTGCACCTCCACCTGCACCCCACCTGCACCCCACTTCACTTGTGTGGTGGATTTTCAACCTATTTTAGAAGCAGAGGCTTAGTAATGTGAAGGCCACTGAATAGCCTTGAAGTCAGAGTTTCCATCCAGATGAACGTCTAAATGTTTTCAATCTGAGATTATTTTCCTGACTACAAGAAGAAGGAAGACATAATTTTCATGGTTGACTTGAGAGAGGCAGACTGCCTGCCCCACCCTCTCCTCTCCTTCCAAACTGATCTTTCTTTTTGGTGTCATTTGGCTCTTGGTGGGAGGAGCAGGAAGGAAACTCTTTCCCAGGCAAGAATATAAGCATCCCATCTCTTGCAAGGAACAAGTGCATTTTGGAAGAAGAGCCCTCTCTCCCCTCCAGGGAAGACTGTGGGAATGTGAGCCCCTATTTCTTTTTTTAATTCCTGTGGTCTTTGATTTATTCTCCAATTCTAGTAGACAACCAAGGACTCTGGAATTGGCCACAAAAGCAACTGTGGGAGAGGAGATGAGAGCTTTTGTGTAGTGAGGTAGAAGTGGAAGAGGCCAGAAGGAAAGGAGTTGAAGAGATTCCAACCACATGGCCACTCCAAAGCTGCAAGGGCACCATCCTAGTATCCACTAGCCACTCTGCAGCAAGGAGCATGGTCAGCTGACTGCTCCAGCTACATGGGATGCAAACGGTCCATCACCTGCCCATGTCCTCGCTCTGGGCCCACACTCTTCTGTCACCTCCCTGCAAGTGGGTTCTTCACTGAGCACCCTTCTTGTGGCTACCTAACCCCCAAGAGGGGAGGGGATGCCTGACCAGGATCTCCCAGCTCCATGATGGGGTCACCTTCTTCAAAGCCCCTAGCTCTCATTCCAAGAAAACTGTAAAATTGAAGACAGTCAGAATACCTGGTATCCGGGTGCCCTAGGGCTGCCGTGGCAAAGGTACCACAACCTGGGGGGCTTAGACCAACAGAAGTCTACTGCCTCCTGATTCTGGAGGCTAAAAGGCCAAAATCAAGTTGTCAGGAGGGCCATGGGCTCTCTGAAACCTGTAGGGGAAGCATCCTTCCCTGCCTCTTCCAGCTTTTGGTAGCTCCAGACATTGTTTGGCTTGAGGCAGCCTCACCCTAATCTCTGTCTCCACCTCACATGGCTTTCTCCCTGCACTTCTGTGTCTTTTAAAAAGAAAAACAGTCATATTGGATGAGGAGCCCACTCTACTCCAGGATGATCTCACCTTAACTTATTACATTTGCAGTGACCCAATTTCCAAATAAGGTCACATTCTAAGATATTGAGGGTTAGGCTTCAAATACCATTTTTTGGCAGGGAGGATGTAGTAGTCTGTTTTCAAGCTGCTGATAAAGATGTACTTGAGACTGGGCAATTTACAAACGAAAGAGGTTTAATGGACTTATGGTTCCACATGACTGGGGAAGCCTCACAACCATGGTGGAAGGCAAGGAGGAGCAAGCAATGTCTTACATGGATGGCAGCAGGCAAAGAGAGAGAGCTTGTGCAGGGAAACTACCCCTTATAAAGCCATCAGATTTCATGAGACTTATTCGCTATCACAAGAACAGCATGGGAAAGATCTGCCCCATGATTCAATTACCTCCCACCAGGTCCCTCCCACAACACGTGAGAATTCAAGACAAGATTTGGGTGGGGACACAGCCAAACCATGTCAGAGGGAGGCACAATTTAACCCAGAACACTTGGGATGATGAGGACTATGAACTGGAAATGCCTGAGCCCCCTAAACTGGACTAAAGAGACAATCCCTCCCTCTCTCCTACCCTTCCTCCTCTCCCTCCCTGCTTTCCCTCCCTCTCTTCCTCTGCTCCCTCCCTCCCTTTCTTCCTGCCTTCCCTCCCTCCCTTCCTTCCTTCCCTTAACCCTTCCTCTTATCCTTTCCCTTCTTTCTTTCCCTCCCTTTCCCCGTCCCCTCTCTTTCTTCTTTCTATTACTCCTGCCCCCATGTCCTCTTCCCCTCCATCTGTCCATCTCCTTAGGAGGCCCCCAGTGAGGTGAACAGATGAGGAATATCAGGCTGCCCAGGATGGCACCAGCCAGCTGGCTGCTTGCAAGTGGCTCCACGGGCCCTAGGGAAGGGAGGAGGCCAACCTCCTCCATCTGAATGCCCTTCTGCTTTACGAGCCTTGTCTATGCTGCCATTTTTAGCAGCAGCTTAACTTGCAGGGACACTGCCCTGGTCCTCAGCTGCCATCCCAGACCTGCAGGCAATGACTTGGCACTCCTTCCCTGCTGTCACCGGACACTTACCACCCGCTGATAGCCAGCCTGCTTTTTTGACATTGTGAGGCATCTACCTGGACAGCCGAGGACAATGCTGCAGTTTCCGTGGAAACCTGAGTGCCTGTAAGGACTCTAATGGGGACTCTACCCCACCATTGGGCAGGCTCTGGGAGAGCTGTCAAGAGGCTAGGAATGGTGGTCAACCACCTGAGTGAGGTCTCTCTGATCTGTGACCCAAGGGATGTCACTCACTCTGCAGCAAGGGGCCCTCTCTGGGCCTCAGCTTGCTTCTCCAGTGAGAAATTGCCAAGCCTGGCCACCTGCCTGAAATGAGGGTAAGAGGAGACAGAAACAGCACAAACACAAACGAACATTTAAAGGGATTATCTTGTCAGTTGCATGGGACTCTCTTTTGCTATCCATGGAGATAGCTATAGGAAGAGGGATGGAAAGACGGAGGAGGGGGTGGGACCTGGTTCCTTGATGTAGAGAGAGATACAAGAAGAAGCAGAAGGCTTGGTTTTGATAAGAAGCATTTTAGATTTGGCCATCCCAGGGGCTCAGATGATGCAGTAGTGGAGGGAGCCAATCTCGGACTCCCTCTTCTCCTCAATTCTTCCCTGGGTCATGGTGCAGCTTGGGACCTCTGAAGGCTTTGGCTACTCTCTGTGGAAGACTTTGGGACCAGTCAGCACATGGCCTATGGGCAGATTCACAAAGGGCATCTCCCATCTCGCTCTGTACGAATCAATGGTTATGAAGCAAGCCTTCACAGGTACCACAGAGAGGCCCCAGGGCTGAAGACCATGCACATACTCTTTTAGCTTTGAAAAACATTCACAAAGGCAGTTATTAGTTATAGCAACTTGTTTAGGGACTTTATAAGACACAATTTTTGTTTATCAATTTGTAGGAACATAGATCATTTACTGTTGCTGACTGTGGTTCTCCTGTGAGAACCTCTCTCTCTCATGCTTCCTTCTTCCTGGTAGTTATAGAACCACTCAGACTACATTTCCCAGCTCCCCCAGCACCTAGCCATGGTCATGTGACTACATTCTAGCAAATGGGATGCTATGGAAGTAATGTCTGTATAGCTGCCAGGGAAGCTGCTTGCCCTCCACATCTTTCACCAAAGCTGGAAGGTGAACTTGGGGTAATGAACCAGTCCTAATGAGTCTGTAACCAAAGGGAACAGTGGAACAGTGAAATGAAAGGAAGTTGGATCCCTGTATGATCTGCCAGATCAGAGCAGCTGCCCTCCATCCTCTCTCCCAAAATTGCCCTGTTCAGCTCAAACTTTAAAGGAGAGAAAAATGAACACCCCATCTTATTTAAGTCACTCTTATTTTTATCTCTGCTAAAGCAACTGAACCAACATATGCAAACTGGATCAATAAGTAATTTGCGCTGTGACTTTGCTTATTATCATGCACGTATATTGGTCTCCAAAAAACATGAGTGTTAAATCTTGTCAAAAGTTTGCTCACATGTTACCTGCTTTTTCCTGCCAACCAACACCACACACCACTTTCTCATAAAGGGCTTTTTAGATCCAGGAAGCTAACCCAGAACCCTTTAAAAATGATCATATTCCCAAACAGCTAATAGAAAGGTCAATTCAGAGTGATTTACCTTCAGAGAGGGACCCTCAGAGAGAACCTTGTATTGGAGAGTTGTAAGAAGTCCTGTGGGCTCTATGTCCTCGTATCTCAGATTTTTAGGACAATTCTAATTTAAACTATTCTGGCCCAGTTCCCACAAACATATTTGTAAGTGTGCTTGCTATGGTTTTTGTGGAGAAATGTGGTCGCAGTCCCTACAGGCCCCTCAGCTGATTGTCATCCCTTCTGGTCTTCCTCTGGTCTTCCTCCTGCTAACTCAGGAAGGTCTAAACTCAGGGGACAGAGGACCGCTGCCTTTGAGCTGCTCCCTCCGAGCTGTTCCCTCCGAGCTGCTCCCTCTGGCCCCCTCTCTGACGGACTTTTTCTATTCTAGGACTGAACTGTACTGCACTCATTTGTAGAGAAGCTTTTTTTTTTTTTTCCTTTTGGAGAAGTTAAGCTTCTTTAGAGATTAAAGTTGGTTTCCTCTAGCTTCCTCACAAACTCACAGTGTTAAAACTGGGTCATAGAGACATAGTTATTCCATTTTCTAACCAGACAATAGCTTCAGGCAGTGCCAGAGTTCTCTTCCTCTCTGCCCGCTTTCTGGAGCCCCAGGAAGCCGCTGAGCAAATTCCTCCTGCTGGGAGTGGACAGACCTCCTTTGCACCTGCCCTCCTCCCTGGGCCAAGGGCACTTGCCCTTGTCATCAGCTTAAACTGTCCCCTTTTCCTTTGTCTCTAATTTATGCTACTGGCCTCCAGGGGGCTCCCCTCTGCTCCTGCTTCCCTCTCCTTCCCTCCTCCCTCTAGGATGCATTCTAATCAAGGGCAAGGACATTTTTGGGGGTCATGGTGCTAGGGGTGGAATTTTTGTTGGTCCACAAGGGCTTAATGCGTTGAGACTGTCATAGATGGTATCATCATTCAAAAATATTTCCTGGTCTTTCCTGAAGGAGAGGATAGTTCCCTATCCCCCACCCCCCACTGACATCAGATTTGACACTGTGACTTGCTCTTGCCAAGAAATGCAAGCAAAAGTGATGTGACATGTGTCACTTCCAGGCAAAAGCTTTAAGAGCCAGTGTGTGGCTTGCTGTGTGTCTTTTCTGCCTTCCACAAGATGGACAATGGTTCAAAAACGGGCTGCTTCATCAGCCTGGATCCCAAAGAAGATAACATGAAGCAGGGACATACTTGACCCATGACAGATGGGCAGCTTGAGCAAGAAATATACCTCTCTGACTGTAAGTCATTGCAGGTTGGGTATGTTGTTATTGTAGCATAATCTAACCTGTCCTGACTATTTTAGAACATACATAGAAATGATCTCAGACTCTTTTTCTATGAAGCTCTGGTGAGTTGGGCTTGGGGTAGGCACGCAAGGAGACTGCTGCATCTTGAGAATATAGTGTGGATAGATTAGTCCACCTCTGCTCTAGGCCTTAGAAAGAACCCCACCACTCCCCACCCCCTACGCCACTCTCGTTTCTGGTCCTGGAATGACCTTAATGTTATCCGTTTCCATATATGCCTGTGTATTAGTCTGTTTTCACACTGCTGATAAAGACATACCTGAGATTGGGTAATTTATAAGGAAAAAGAGGTTTAATGGACTCACAGTTCCATGTGGTTGGGGAGGTCTCACAATCATGGCAAAAGGGATCTGGCCTTTGTGTCCTCCTCTTTCTCTTCCCTCCTACATGCCACACTGCCACCCCTACCACAAGCACACATATCTCTAGCTCTTAACCATCCTACCTTGGAGACATTACTTGCAGAGAATAGCCTCTAACCTACTGTGAAGTTCCCTCCTGGGGGAAAAGAGGTCATCTTGAGAACTTATATCCTACAGCCCCCAGCCTCCCATGCTGGGAACTTCTCGCCTCTTCTGTCCTGACAAGCAGCCAAGCGTGGCTCAGAGGCTGAGCAGAGGGAAAGATGTTGGCCCTTTGCTCCTCAGCATCAGTGGGCTTAAGTCTGGTCCACAATCTAGACCTAGAGTGTTTGCATTTGAAGGCTTATTTCTACTCGAATGAAACTCTGGTTCAAGGCCTTCCAAGCCAATGAAAACTTCCAGCCAACTGAGACCAAGCAAATGTGGCTGTATCCACATATTCAGAGCCAGGCCTTGGGCAGGGCAGGTGACAAGGAGCATGTCATTTGGGGGAACCTAGCACTGAGTGAAATCATCACAGTTAATTCTTTACTAGCTGTGTCACAATTTTGGCTCATTTTAATCTTGGTATTCAATGAAGACCCTGAGGTCTTCCTCCTGGGTCCCCTGCATTCTGATGAAATTGCCTTTAGTGTCCCAGGAGGCCATGTGTTTCAGAGCATGGGTGTGGAGTTGAGAGATGTCCATTCCACTCCAGGTTTCACCCTAAAAAGCAGTGTGAGGTGGAACAAGTTATTCTGAGGCTCAATTTTTTCATCTATAAAATGATCATTACTATCATCATCATCATCATCATCGTTATCATCATTATCAATCACCCTGCCCCCTGCCTCACAGCCTTATTAAGGTCCAACAGGATCAAGTTTGTAAAGTGTTTGGCCCAGGGCCTGGGACCTGTTGTTCCTGCTCCTGCTGTTGTTATTGTTACTATTATTGTCTCAGGTCCCCTGGCCCTCCAGAGCCTCTTTGTAACTCATACAAAATGATGTCTGACATTCTGAGCCTGTTTTTATTTGGAATCTTAGGGAAAAAAAGTATTTGTGACGTCTAGGATTTAATCTTGTTTGTCCTCGGGGCATGTGGCTATTAATGAGGGTTGTTTACAGAGGGCCTGCCCATCCTGCTGAGCTTATGTGCAGTGCCTTGTGTGATCCTCACAGTGGCCCTGTGAGGTCAGCATTATTATTTCCATTTCATGAATGAAGAAGAGGCCCGGGGAGGTTGAGGCACTTGCTCAAGTTCACATATCCAGAAAAGAGCAGGATTGGAGTAGGAACCTGAGTCTGATTCATTTTGCAAACACTTTTCTAGCACTTTCTATGCTCCTAGCACTGTTTCAAGTACTTTTTAAATAAGCATTAATTGATGTCATCCTCTTAACAACCCTATGAGGTAGGTACCATGACTGCCCCCCTTGTGTAGATGAGGAAACTAAGGCACAAAGAGGTTAAGCCACTTGCCCAAATTCACACAGGTTTGCATGGCAGTGACAAATTCACTTTGGCAGCTTGACCCCAGCTGCCTCTCAAGGGTGTTCTTTCCAATACACGTCATTGTCTCTCACAGGGGTCCTGCTTTTTCAGTGGGTACATAGGCTGCCTTCCTGGTACAGACATAGCCCCCTTCCCTGGGGCTTCAGGCCTTAAGTCCCCTTCGGGCCTCTTAAAAGGGAAGCCACTGCTCTGTATTCATCCCTCCATGACTGCAGCCTCCTTCTTCTGCTTCCTCCTCAGAAGTCAGTGGGTTTGTTCTGCAAATTGCTAGAGTTAGAGGAGGCCAGGCATTGTTTAGGCTGCTGGTGGTGAGGGCCAATGCCAACTACTGGACCAGAGCCAGACCTGCCCCCGTGCCAAACCCACCACAGGGAGGCCCGCTGTACCTCCTCCTGGGAGATTTCCCTAGGGCATCACCGGAGAGCATGCCAAACGGAAGCCACACAACCAAACCATTTTTCCAAGGAGGGCCTGCTTGCCCAGGACGGTAAAATCCAACTCCCATCGGCCTGTATTCCAGTAGATGCATTCGGTGTGTCCCTTGGCAAAATAACATGGTCATTGCTGTAAGAGATTGCCCGCTGCCTTCCCCAGTGAATGCTCTATCCTTCACCAGCGCTCATGGGCATTTGTGGAAGGGTCCTCTTCCATGGCCCGCCAACAGCCCCACTTCTGCACCCTGACTTGTACCATCCAGAGTCTGCAGCCTGGACTGACTTAGACTAGGAAAAGTCTTTAATCAACTGGTTCCATCTCTCCAGCCCACACCAGATATCTGGGGAATCCTAAAAACACCATCTCTGCCTGAAGAAATTCCCCTAGCATCTGCTAAAGCAGGCTAGCAAAGAGGGAAGGGGGCTCACTCCGTCTTTTAACAAATTGACTTATTAGGAAGCATCCTCACATCCTGGGTCAAATCTACTCTCTTAAAATTTTCTCCCATTCTTTTCGTGCATGTTCTGGAGTAACAAGATCAAGACTGCTTCCTCCTCTACATGACAGCCCTTTAATATTTAAAAGCAGCTGTTCTTTTTTTTTTTTTTTCAGTCTCCAATTCCCTAGGCTAAATATATCCAGTTCTTCCATCTGTTTTCCAACAGGATGGTTCAGAATTCCTTACCATTTGGGCTGTCCTGATAGGAGAACGCTCAAGATTGCCAATATCCCCTTTAAAATGAGGCCCCAGGAACTGAACCCACTGTCAGAGCTGACTGTCATCTGGGTTCCCTGGGCGTGAGCTGCATTTATTTTCCTTAGGAGCCAGGTTGCCCTGTTGGCTCACTCCAATCTGCTCTTCTCACATAAGCTGCTGCTGGTTATGTTTCTCCCACATTCTAAACTTGGACAAGAGAGTTTTTAGATCTAAATACAGGCTTTTATATTGATTACTATTTAAAATCCTCTTAATCCCTTTTAAAGGAAATTCTAGTCAAATTCAACATGTTCCCATATCAACGGCATTATTTTATCTTTCCATTTCATATTATCTTCAAATCTAAAAAAAAAAAAATTTTCCCTTCACACATTTGTCCAAGAAAATGCTGAAAATTCTGCCAGAGCATCTGGGTTATCCACTAAAGAGAATCCTCCAGAAGAAGGTCAATTGAAGAGATGGCCTGCCGTGCTAATCATAAACAAATTCTAAGCAGATGGCTTGGAAATTTGTTAGAAAATGGATGATGTGATCACCATCCGTCAACCAGCTGGTTAACTCAACCAGCTATTAATACTCTGGGTAACATTCCATCTCACCCACAAACATATCATGGTAGACTTTATCAAATGCTTCATGGAAATCAAATCATGTCAAGGTTAAGTCTCCTGACTTTAAAAACTAATACCCTTGGCTGGGTGCGGTGGCTCATGCCTGTAATCCCTGCACTCTGGGAGGGTAAGGTGGGCGAATTGCTTCAGGTCGGGAGTTCGAGACAATCCTGGCCAACATGGTGAAACCCCATTTCTACTAAAAATGCAAAAATTATCCAGGCGTTGTGGCGGTGCGCCTGTAGTCCCAGCTACTCAGGAGGCTGAGGCAGGAGAATTGCTTGAACCTGAGAGGCAGAGGTTGCAGTGAGCCAAGATCGCACCATTGTACTCCAGCCTGGGTGACAGAGTGTCTTCGTCCCCCCACCAAAAAAAAAAAAAAAAAAAAAAAAAAAAAAAAAAAAAAAAAAATCAAAAACAAAACTAATACCCTTAAAAAACAACAACAACAAATGATGTTGGTTTGTTTTTTAAGAACACGTGCTGATTCCTAGTGATCATTCTTCCACAAACCATCCATTTCCTACTCAAATCCAGTGGGAGTATTTTATCCCATTGATTGAGCCAGAGATAGACATGATTCAAGCCAGAAGAATCAGAGTCAATCTAGAAACTTGTACTGGAACTATCTGGAAAGAATCTTCTTTCCACTGAAATTGCTAAGCTTGGAGGATATAAGCCTGGAAGTGTCAAGAACCATCACATGAGATGGTTGAGAGGGAAGTCAATAGAGAAGCTAGCAGAGAAACTGGCTGGGTTGCTACTAAGTCCTCATGGTGATATCTGACACCTGATCTAACTGTGCCTGAAAATAGAACTCCCATTTGGATTTTTCAGTTGCAGGAGCCAATAATTCCCCCATTTTGCCAAGCCTCCATCTTTTTGAAATTTGTGTCCAGGCCATTTTTCTGACCCCTGCCCCAAATATATGTATAACTGTCCCTCTAAGCACAGCTTCAGCTTCCACAAGCTCCAATATGTCACAGCTTGATTAATTTTTAGTTCAATATATTTTCTTATATCCATTGGGATTTCTTATTAGACCCATGGATTATTTAGAAGTGTGTTGCTTAATTTCCAAGCATTTAGGTCTTTTCTAGATATCTTTTGTTATTATTTCCAGGGCTCACCAGTCTGTAAATATATGCACAGGATCTCATTTCCCTTGAGGTCTTCCTCAGTGAGGATTCTGCAGACTCAACATGGGTATCTTCCTTATGACTCCTCATGTGTTCATCTCCTCAGTGCCACCTTGGTCCCACCACATCCTGCACAGATTTTCAGTGTAGTGTGGTATTTGCTATATCCCATGGAAACAAGGCCTCTGGAGCCCTCTAAATGTAAAGCTGCACCTCATTTAATAATGGAGGGAGAAGAATGTCCTTAGTAGACATACTTAGTTTGTCCATCCAGCAGCTCTTCCTTGGAGGAACTATGCTACCTCTCTTCCATGTAGTTCTAGTGGGGTTGTCAATCACTGTAAAGCCCCTCCCCCACCACATGCAGAAATGGGCATGTGACTCAAAATGGCCGATCAGAGTTTTCCTTAGGAATTTTCTATACAGTTATCAAAGAAGACTGTCTTTTTCAACTGCAAGGTTATGTGTGGAGGCTTTCTAGGGGCTATCGTCACAGCCCCATCAGAAAGGTCTGCAGAAGAAATAAAGTCAAATTGAGATAAGCAAAACTGAGAAACACAATGATAGATAGAAAAGAAACCTGCTAACATTGTTTGAGCCTTCCATCCATTGGAAACTTGAACCTCTCCTATGCTTTTCGTTTTCATGAACCTGCAAATTTCCCTTTGGCTTATTTTAACTTGGGCAGTGGTCTGTACATAAATCCAATAGAGCCCTATATTACTTGAAAGGGTTGAATGGTGGCCCCCAAAATGTATGTCTATGTCCTAATCCCCAAAACCTCTGAATGTGCCCTTATTTGGAAAAAGGTATTTGCAAATGGAATTAAGTTAAGCATCTGGAGATGAGATCATCCTGAATTACCTGAGTTGACCCTAAGTCCAATGGCAAGTATCCTTATAAGAGACACACAGGAGACAGAGAAGACCGCCGGGTGAAGATGGAGGCAGAGACTGGAGTTATGCAGCCACAAGCCTAGGAACGCTGGCATCCATCAAGTTTGCAGGGGCAAAGAACATTATCTCCCTTAGAGCCTCCTGAGGGAGTGCAGCCCTGCCAACACCTTGACTTCAGGCCTCCGGAACTCTGAGAGAACAAATTTCTGTTGTTGAAGCCCCCAAGTTTCTGGGAATTTGTCAGCAGCCTCAGGAAACTAACACATTATTCCACTTTTGTATCAGCTGAGGGGAGGGTTATTTGGCCCTGATATCTTCTAAGGCAGACCTGTCTGTGGCCTGTTATGAACCAGGGCGGCACAGCAGGAAGTCAGTGGCGGGCGAGCAAGTGAAGAAGCTTCATCTGTATTACAGCTGCTCTCCATCACTCACATTACCACCTGAGCTCTGCTTCCTGTCAGATCAGCAGTGGCATTAGATTCTCACAGGAGCACGAACCCCATTGTGAACCATGCATGCGAGTGATCTGGGTTGCACACTCCTTATGAGAATCTAATGCCTGATGATCTGTCACTTGTCTCCTGTCACCCCCAGATGAAACCCTAGTTTCAGGTAAATAAGCTCAAGCTCCCATTGATTCTACATTATGGTGAGTTGTGTAATTGTTTCATTATATATTACAGTGTACTAATATCAGAAATAAAGTGCACAATAAATGTAATGCACTTGAATCATCCTGAAACCATTCGCCCCCAACCCCTGGTCCATGGAAAAATTGTCTTCCATGAAACCAGTCCCTGGTGCCAAAAAGGTTGGGGACTGCTGCTCTAAGGCTTCAGATAATAAAGACGGAGATGGGACATACCATGCTATATTCCAGATTCCCTATCCACTCTGACAACCAAAGTTTCCTAGCTGGCTTGGTCTGGGCATGCCTACCACACTCTTCACTCAGAATGAGTTATCTCCCGGGAGATATCGCAATCCCCTTACAAATGGACTCCTGATGAGTCCATCACCTGTAACACACACACACACTTTGCCATAGGGTAATGTTAATACCTCAAGCATTAGAGTCGGCGAGACCAAAATTCGAATTCTACATCTGCTAATTCCTGTGAGACCGTGGAGACAAATTGGTTTACATTTCCAGGTCCCAACTTTCTCAGCTTGCAAATTAGGGATCTCTAGCTCACAGGGTATTGTAAATGTCAGGTAATCCACGCAAAGCACAGAGCAGTCCATTGTCCATCTTCTCAGCAAATGCAAGTTAGGGTATGTTGCTAGATATTTTTAAAACCTGGCTTTGGACTTTTTTCAGATATTGAGCAGCAATATGTTCAGGAAAAGTGTACGAAGCTTCATTGGGGTGAGTCATGATTTGCAAAGGATGGTTTAGGATTGGGCACAGGATCTAGTTGGGGCCAAGGAGATGAGAGGGGAAATTTTTGCTGGGCTTTTCTGGGGAAAAATGATTTTAGAAAATTAGACACACAAAGAGACACTCACTCAGACTTCGTGCTTTTGGACACTGTGCTGTGAAGACACAGTGCATAGAGTGCTGGCAGCCATCTTGTGACCATGAGGCAAAAGCCCAGAAAATTTTAGTGAGTAGTCATAGAGCTTTGTTATCGACAAGCTGCTAAATTCACCAATTCTGCAAACCCAGGCCTCCAGAACTCTTAATGTGTGAGGTCATAAACTCCACATGTCTAGGTCACTTTTGCAGCTGATAGCCTCCTGAAATGTTCCTCAAGGACTTTGTGTGTTGTGTAGTTGTTTTGTTGGTGATGCAGTGTTTTTAGGCTCAGCGAGTGTATTAGTCTGTTCTCATGCTGCTAATAAAGACATACTGGAGATTGGGTAATTTATAAAGAAAAAGAGGTTTAATGGACTCACAGTTGCATGTGGCTGGGAGGCCTCACAATCATGGTGGAAGGTGAAAGGTACGTCTTACATGGCAGCAGGCAAGACAGAATGAGAGCCAAGCAAAAAGGGTTTGCCCTTACAAAACCATCAGATCTTGTGAGACTTATTCCCTACCATGAGAACAGTGGGGGGAAACCATCCTAATCATTCAATTGTCTCCCACTGGGTCCCTCCCACAACAAATGGAAATTGTAGGAGCTACAATTCAAGATGAGATTTGGGTAGGGACGCAGCCAAACCATATCAGTAAGCAACACCTTCAAGTGGTTTCATGACACCTATTACCATTTATGATTCCCTCCTCAGGGTCACACCAAATAAAGCTTCATCCTCAGGGTTCTGCCTTCTATTGCAACATTCTCACATCATTTGGGGAAAAACACCCCTTTTTAACCAATTTATTTATCCCCCAAATATCAACACATGGGTGATCAATTTCTGCATTGGAAATGTTTTCCACATTAAAATTCAAGCACAACATTTGCTACATCTGGGGACAGAGTGAGCAGGAGAACAACTTTGGAAACTATAAACCATGTGAGACACAGGGGCTTGGCTGTCTGGATCCTGAATCCTGTTCAGCTCTGACAGTGAGCTTTATTTCATTTCTTTTCACTGTCTCCTACATCAGTTCTCTTGAACATCAGCCAGGTTCTTCCTTCCTCCTCTCAGCAACAGGCAGGTCTCCCTGAAAGAGCTCAAGATCCAGGCTGCGGGGTGACTAATGGTCACTAATTTAAAGAGCGGAACCCTCTAGCTCTTTGGTGCATAAATTCTCTCTACTCTGCCTAATGCAATCACTAAGAAGTCACTCTCCCTGCCTTCTAGGAAAACACAAGGAATATGTTCTACTAGAGTAATAGTTAACCCTTAACAGCCACACAGAATATTAAGAGGGTTTAAACTAAAGGATGCTATGGCACAAGTGCCAACTTTTCAGAGAGCCCTTCCCTTGACCACATAATTACAAAAAGAACTCTGGTTGTTCTCTGGTTCCTTACCTGACCCTTTTCTGAAGTCACATTTCCTGAAGTATAATTTATTACAGTAACATTCACCCTTCAGGTGTACAGTTCTCTCTTGGTGATGGGCAGCTGTGCAGCCCCCACTGCAATCCAGCTGGAGAATTTCCTATCCACCAAAATGTTCCCTTGCACCCCTTGGCAGAGAATCCCCTCCTCCTTTCTAACTCCTTAAAAACCACAGCTCTGATCTCTGCCCCCTGCGATCACCTTTTGCTGAATGTCACATAAAAGGAATCAGATGGTATGCAGCCTTTGTGAATTGCTTCTTTCACTTAGCACAATGCTTTTGAGATTCATCTGTGTTGTGTGTATCCACGGTTCATTCCATTTAGTTCTGGGTAGTATTCTTTTATATGGTGATACCATAGCGTGTTTAACTATTCATGTATTGAAAGGCATTTTACTTGTTTCCAGTTTTGGTTTTGTTTCCAAATAATGATTGTTTCCAAGCTGCTATGAAGAATCATGTATAGGTTTTTGTGCTCATACGCTTTTATTTCTTTGGGAGAAATGCCCAAGAGTGCAACTGCCAAGTCATAGGGTAAATGTTTGTTTTTTTCTAAAAACTGTCAAACTATATTCTAACTGGCTATTTTATGTTAATTTAAATAAGTGCCAATTTATTAATAATTTATTTTATGGATCAAGCTTTTGATGTCATGTTCAAGAGCTCTACCTAAGCCCAGGTCACAGACATCTTTTCCCACATTCTCTTCTAAAAGTTTTAGGCTGGGCTTGGTGGCTCACGCCTCTAATCCTAGCACTTTGGGAGGCTGAGGCGAGCAGATCACCTGAGGTCAGGAGTCTGAGACCAGCCTGGCCAATGTGGTGAAACTCGTCTCTACTAAAAATTCAAAAAAATTAGGCTGGTGTGCTGGCGCACGTCTGTACTCTCAGCTACTCAGGAGGCTAAGGCAGAAGAATCGCTTGAACCTGGGTCCCTCTCACTTGGCTTGCCGTGAGCCAAGATCATGCTACTGCATTCCACCCCAGGTGACAGAGCAAGACTCCATCTCAAAAACAAATAAAATTAAATTAAAATAGTTCTAAAATATTACACTTTACACTTAGATCTATGATCCATTTTGAGTTAGTTCTAAAATATTACACTTTACACTTAGATCTATGATCCATTTTGAGTTAGTTCTAAAATATTACACTTTACACTTAGATCTATGATCCATTTTGAGTTAATTTTTTGTATGTGATGCTTAGGTTGATGTTCATTTTTTTTCTTATAACTGTCCAGTTGTTTAAAAGCCATTTTTTTTCTCTTTTCTCCATTGAATTGCCTGTGGATCTTTATCAAAAATCAACTGGCTGGCATGCTTTAGTCCCAGCTACTCAGGAGGCTGCGGTGGGAGAATTCATTGAACCCAGGAGGCAGAGGTTGAGGTGAGCCAAGATCATGCCAGTGCACTCCAGCCTGGGTGAGAGAGTGAGAGTCTGTCTCAAAAAAAAAAACAAAAAAAAAAACACAAATCAAGTGGCCATCCCAGCAAGTTATTTTGTGGATATAGACGAACTGATTCCAAAGTTTTAATATAGAAGCAAAAGATCCAGAATATCCAACTAAATAGTGGAGAACAAAAACAAAGTTGGATGACGGATACTACCCACCTTCAAGACTTCCTGTAAAGCTACAGTAATCAAGTGTGGTACTGGTGAAAGAATAACCAAGTAAATCAATGGAACATAACAGAGAGCCTAGAAATAGATCCATACACATATCATCAACTGATCTTTGACAGAGGAGCAAAGGCAAAACAATGAAGCAAAGTCAGCCTTTTCAACAGCTGGTGCTGGAACAACTGGACATTCACATGCAAAAAAACTGAATCTAGGCCCAGATCTTACAGCCTTCCCAAAAGTTAACTCAAAATAGATCACAGACCTAAATGGTAAATGCAAAACTATAAAACTCCTAGAAGATAACGTAGGAGGAAATCTAGATGATCGTGGATTTGATGATGACTTTTTAGAAGCAAAACAGAACACATGATCTATGAAAAAACTAATAGTTAAGTTAATAAAATTAATCATTCCTGCTCTGCAAAAGACACTGTCAAGAAAATGGAAAGATAAGCCACAGGATGGGAGAAAATATTTGCAAAAGACATATCTGATAAAGGATTGTTAACTGAAATAAACAAAGAACTCCTAAAATTCAACAAAAACAAAAAAACCTGATTTAATGAGATACAGAGATGACAAATAAGCATATAAAAAGATGCTCCACTTCATAGTCATCAGGAAAGTGCAAATTAAAACAACAATGAGATACTACTACACAGTCCAGAACAGCGACAATACCAAATGCTGCCGAGGATCTGGAACAAAAGGACCTCTCATTAATTGCTGGTGAGAATGCAAAATGGCACAGCCACTTTGGAAGACAACTTGGCAGTTTCTTATAAAACTAAACGTACTTTTACTCTATCATCCAGCAATTGTACAGCAAGTGTATGAGGAGTGCTTCAAAAGACATTGCCTTTTGAAAAGGTATGTTGAAAATTATGTCCATGTAAAAACCTGCACACAAATGTTTTAGCAGTTTTGTTCATAATTGCCAAAACTTGGAAGCAACCAAGATGTCCTTCAGTAGGTGAATGGATAAGTAAACTGTGGTACATCCAGACAATGGGATATTGTTTAGCAGTAAAAAGACACATTTGTCAAGTCATGAAAAGACATGGAGGAACCACAGATGCATATTACTAAGTAAAGAAGCGAATCTGAAAAGACTGCATATTCTATGATTCCAACTACATGACATCTGGAAAAGGTAAAACTATGGAGATAGTAAAAAGATCAGTGGTTGCCAGGGGTTGTGGGGGAGGAAGGAATAAACAGGTGAAACACAGGGGATTTGGGGGGCAGTGAAACTACTTTGTATGATTCTGTAATGGCAGATACATGTCACCATACATTTGTCCAAACCCATAGAATGCCACTATAAACCCACAATACTAATAGTGAACCCTAAGGTAAACTATGGACTTTGGGTGATTATGATGCATCAATGTGAGTTTATCAATTGAACAAATGTACTACTCTGATGGGGGATGTTGATAATGGGGAAGGCTATGTGTGTTAGAATGTTGGGGGCATGCGGGAATCTCTGTACTTTTTGCTTAATATTGCTGCGAACCTAAATCTGCTCTAAAAAATAAAGCCTATGAAAAGAAAATCACTTGGTCACATTTACATGGACCTATTTCCGGACTCTCTATTCTGTTCCATTGATCTATATGCTCATCTCTTCACCAATACCACAGCATTATTTCTCCAAATTTATATTTCTTTTAAAATTGTTTTGCTATTCAAGTTCCTTTTGCTTGCCATACAAATTTTAGAATCAAATTACAAAAAATCCTCCTGTGATTTGGATGGAAAGTGTGACAATTCTATAGATGAATTTGAAGGTAATTGACATCTTTGCTATGCGAAGGCTTTCAATCCATGAACATAGTTTGTCTTCATTTATTTGGTTCTTCTTTGATTTTTGCTACCAGGATTTTTTTTGGGAACAGTCAACATAAAAATTCTGTGCAACTTTTGTTAAGTTTCTGTTATAGTATTTTATTTTGTGGGGGAGGAGCTATTGTAAATTTTCTTGACTTATAAATTTCAACTTCCAATTGTACATTGCTAGAATATAGAAATATGATTGATTTTTGTGTGTGTTGACCTTGTATCCCACAACCTTACTAAATTTGGTTAATTTTTCTAGCTTATTTACAGATTCCTTGGGGTTTTCTATGTAGACAATCATGCTGTCTGCTAGTAGGGATTGTTTTATCTCTTACTTTCCAATCTGGATGTGTATTATTTCGTTTCTTGACTCACTGCACTGTCTAGAGCCCCCAAAATAATGTTGAATAGGAGTAGTAAGAGAGGACAACCTTGTTCTCAGCCTTAGGGGAAAAGCATCCCCTTTCCTCATTAAGTGTAATGTTAGCTGTAGGTTTTTGTAAATACCACTTATCAGGTAAAAGAAGGACTCTTCTGGCCAGGTGCAGTGGCTCACGCCTGTAATCCCAGCACTTTTGGAGGCCGAGGCAGGTGGATCACCTGAGATCAGGAGTTCCAGACTAGCCTGGCCAACATGGTGAAACCCCATCTCTACTAAAAATACAAAAATTAGCCAGGTGTGGGGGCACGCACCTGTAATCCCAGCTGCTTGGGAGGCTGAGGCAGGAGAATTGCTTGAACCTGCTGGGAGGCCGGAGGTTGGCCCCAGTGAGAGCCCCGACGATCGTGCACCTGCACTCCAGCCTGGGCGACAGCCAGGCCAAGGCTTCATCTCCAAAAAAAAAAAAAAAAGAAAAAAAAAAAAAAGAGAAGGACTCTTCTTTACCTAGTTTGATGAGCTTTTAAAAAAGTCATTGATGCATTTCGAATATTATCAAATAGTTCTTCTACAAAAATTGATATTGTCATGTGGTTTTTCTTCTTTAGATTGTTCATATGATGGAGTACTTTGACTGATTTTTAAAAAATATTTCAATGTCATGACCCTTAGTTTAATATTGCTGTGGATACAATATCTTTGTATTCTCTAGGGATATAAAACTTATTTATTCTAAAGTTCTATTCTTACTGTATTAATGCTCTGTCTTTGGGTATAAGTAAGTTTTTTTAAATTTTGTTTTTTCCTTTCCATCTTTTATTTTATGTTCAGGGGGTACATGCGCAGGTTTGTTGCATGGGTAAATTGCATGTCATGGGCAATTGGTGTACAGATTATTTTCACACCCAGGTAATGAGCTTGACTTCCTAGGATAAACCCACTTGGTTGTAGTATATTATTCTTTTTCTATATTATTGTATTCAATTTGTTAATATCTCAAAATAATTTTTGTATTTATGTTCATGAAGGATATTGGATTTTAGTTTCTTTTTTGTAACATTTTTGTCTGGATGTGGTATCAGAGTAATGCTGGGAGGTTTTCTCTCTTGTTCCTTTATTTTCTTTCAGAACATTTACATATTGGCCTCTCTCAATAGGAATATAAGCTCCATGAGGGCAGAGGTCTCCTCTTTTTTGTTCATTTTTCTAGTCTAAGGGTCTAGAACAGTGCGTGGACACAGTACACAATCAATAAATATTTGTTGCTGAATAAATAAATGTCCTCTGCCTGAGCCAAGCAAAAAGAAAAAGAAAGAAACTAAAAGGGAAAAGAGCCAGGAGGATCTACCGGGAGGGCTTTTGCTTGAATTGAACTTGGAAATGTGAAGATATAAAAATGATATTGAAGACAGTGTGCATCAATAATGGAAGAGGAAAGACTGCTTTGGAGTCAAACTGCCTGGGTTTGGATCCTACCTCTACCACTCCCCACCTGTGTGTCCTTGGACAAATTGATTAGCCTCTTGAAGTTTCCATCTCCTCTTCTGCAAAGTGGCGATAATGATAATACCTACGTAGCAGGGTTGAGATAGGTGATGATGTATACAAGGTCCCTGGCAGTGAGCCAGCATTCAACAGGTGGAAGATACAGTAGAATAGTAGGTTCTTTATTGAATGGCTGCTAGCAATCTCTTCTACAACCAGAAGTGGATCTGAGCTCAGAATGATCTGGAGCACCTTGGAGGGAACTATACCTTAGCTGCTTAATACTCTTGAGAGCTAAGAAAGATTTCATTCTTCTTCAGTTGATCCCAGGTAAGAGAGCAAAAGTCACTAGAAAAATCTCAGCTAAGTTACTGACAACCATATCTTCTCCCAGACCCTATCTCTGACAATTGACCCATGTTCCAGCATCTTGGACCTCACCCAGACCCACTTCTTTAGTAGCCTGTCAGACAACTAGGAGAGCAAACTGCTGCCTTCCTGCAAAAGGGAGCAAAACCAGGATCAGAGACCCTCAATAAGAATGCCTGTGTTTTTCAGGTGAAAACTGAAAAAGGGTTGGGAAACGAAGAAATCTGAGTCATGTATTTGGTCATAGTTATCCTCCAGCTCTGCCAAAAGTCAAATGCCTAAGAGAGAAGACCTGGAACAAGACTAACTCAAGAATGTTCTTCCAGTCTTGGATCTGAAATGGATGTAGCTGAAGGAAGAGCAGTGGCCTAGAGGGAGAATGCAGGAGACAGGGAATCCATTTAAACCCACTGGCAGCGTTTTGTGAAACGTTAAGCCCAGGTCCATCTCAGTGCTGATTCTCATGGAAACCCCAGAGGCCGGGCTGAGTTCCTTAGCCACACTATGCTGCCACCAGCTCTCACACCCGCTCCCAGCCTTCTACCTCACTGGATCCTCATATCCAGCCTGGTGTGAACCCCTGTGCCACAGCACACACTTGTTTGCCATTTTGCCAACCAGCATGGACAAAGCCAACTAGAGAGCAGAGTGTTAAATGGTCATTGCCCTTCTGGTTGGGCTGAAACATCAAAATGACTTCTCTGAATACGTTTGGCTCTAATGTAATTACTATTTCCCATGAGCAAAAGCACAACTAAAAGTCAACACCACACCAGGACTTTTTAATTTCCAAAGGTGTTTATTTTCCTCTGAGGACAAGCAGTAGCTTTTATTTTGTTTAATGACATACACAGGAGGAAAAAAAGAAACTAGAGATCACTTGAGGTTTCTGTGAGAAACAGGGCTTTCTCCCATCTAAAATGTAGATTGCATTCCTGGCTTGACATTTATGCTCTCGGAGTGTGAAACAAGAACCTTGGGAAATTATTGTCCATTTGACGAAAAGCCAGGCTTCCAAGTTTGGAAGTATCTGCCGGCTCACCGGAATGGGCATACTTGCTGCTCACGGTCTGGGAAACAGGTGAAACTGGAGTTGACCTCCTCTGCTGTTTTGGGGGCAGCAAAAATCACCACCTGCTCTAACTCAGTCTTTCTTCTGATGCATACATGTTAGACCAGACTCCTAGGTCCTAGCCCAACTTGTTACAAGGAAGATGTGCTTTTCTTTGTGTCAATATACCTTTCCCTGGTTGATTATTTCAGACTGGGCCAGGCGCGGTGGCTCATGCCTGTAATCCCAGCACTTCAGGAGGCCAAGGCAGGTGGATCAACTGAGGTCAGGAGTTCCAGACCAGCCTGAACAACATGGTGAAACACCGTCTCTACTAAATACAAAAAATTAGCTGGGCGTGGTGGTGCGTGCCTGTAGTCCCAGCTACTCCGGAGGCTGAGGCAGGAGAATCGCTTGAACCCGGGAGGCAGAGGTTACAGTGAGCTGAGATTGCACTATTGCGCTCCAGCCTGGGCAACAAGAGCCAAACTGTCTCAAAATAATAATAATAATAATAATAATTTTAGACTGGACACGGAACTTTTGACTCTCTTACAGAGGAGACTACATAAATAAAGGTATTGTAAACAAGTATTTTGGAGGATTGTATGTGATTTCATAATTTTCCCCTTATGTTTTAACATTATATTACATTCTATCACATCTAACACTACAACCTCAGATGGTTTCCCATTACCCTCAGCAATGGCTTTCAGACTTTTCTAAGCAATGGAACTTGTTTTCCTCAAGTGAAACGTTACACAGATCTCAAATATATAACACAGATAGAATTGGAGCTTAAACTAAACTCTTCAGAAGCCACAGAGGAGAGATTGGAACCTTGACTGATTCAGACATTGCTTAATCTCTGCTAAAGGAAGAACTAAACATGTGTCCAGACGGGAAGCTTTAGTTGAGCCTAGCTGCTACCATGTTGAAATGATTAGAAGGCCAGAGAGCAAGGAGGAAGGTGGGCTGGGAGCGTGGCCAATGCATTCCGGGCTGAAGACCCCCTCCTCCATCCCTACCCAACATGTGGAAGATCCTTCATGAAGCTACATGCCCGCTTCTGGGTTTTGGTCACCCTGTGGAGAAGTGGAGGGGCCCAGACACATTTGCACATCTGGTTCCAATGACTGAAAACCCATCCAAGCCAAATGAGTTGAGTTTCTCAGAACAGCTGCTGCCCTCCTTTTCAGTCGAGAAATCCTTCTCTGCCTCCCATGAGGAAGGGAAGCAGGCTCTATAGAAAATGTGCTCTCAATAATGTTTGCCCATCAAATGAAAACACGACAATCCCTGTGTTCAGAAGAATGAGAACCACTCACAGTGAAGTTGAGATTCTGTTCAAACAAAGTACTTCCTTCCCCACTTGGCCAGAGCAAACTATCATTTTGGAACCCATCACACTCTAAGGAAGACAAGGTGTCTCTCTCCCAGCAAAGGTTTGAGCACAGGCTTATGGTGGGGGCCCCTATAGAGTCAGTTAACCTCTCTGCACCTGAGTCCTCTCCCCTGTCAAACTAAGCATAGGGTTGGGCTCAAACATTTCAGAATTTGCAATAACAGAAAAGAAGGCTCAATCTGCAAATGCTTTAAAGCACTTAGCTTTAAGACGGTCAGAGAATGAGCTCACATTAAAAAAACTACAGAACTGAAAAGAACCATGGATATTCCTGTATTCAAATCCCTATATTAGGCTGATGGTCTTTCCTATGTGTCACCTTGGCAGGCTGTAATATCCAACAGTTTGTCCAACACTGACCTAGGTGTTGCTGCGAAGGTGTTTTGTGGATGTGATTAACATCTACGATCAGTTGACCTAAAATAATGGAGACTACCCTTGATAATATGAGTGGGCTTCATCTAATCTGTTGAAGACTTTAAGAGAAAAACAGGGTTTCCAGAGAAGAAACTCTGCCTCAAGACTGTGACATAGAAACTTTACCTGAGTTTCCAGCCTGCTGGCCTGCCCTAGAGATTTCAGACTTGCCAATACCACAATGGCATGCAGGAGCCAATTTCCTAAAATAAAGTCTCTCTCTCTCTGTCTCTCTCCCTCTCTCTCTCTCTATTATTATATATTATATATAATATATTATGTTATATAATAATAGGTGTGTATGTTATTGATCATCTATCATCTACCTACCTATAATCTATAATTCTACCTATACATCTATTATCTATCTATCATCTACCTATTATCTATCTGTCTGTCTGTCTGTCTATCTATCTATCTATCTATCTATCTATCTATCTATCTATCTATAATCCTATTGCTTCTGTTTCTCTGGAGAACCTTGACTGATATACCAGAACTCTTCAAGGAAAATAGTCCGAGATCATATTATTCCTAAGAAACGGAGGCAAGATCAGGGTCCAAATCTCCTTGGACTCATTCCATGTTCTTTCACCAGGACGCACAGTTCTTCAATTACCCTGCTATAATCTAAAAATACAACTTAAAATGAACTTCATCTTCTGAAAGAATTAAGAGATAATTCCAGCTGAGCAGCATTTTTCACCCTGACTCATAGGAATGAAAACACTGTAGGTTGCAACCCAAAATACACATATATACAGAGGCACATTTAGCATGTTAACAAAACAAAAAATTCCTGAAATAAGACTTTTCAGATGTAATGCATTTGATTATTTCTATGTTACTCTCTTTTACTTCATTTTTTGAAAATGCTAGTCATAGTCATTAAATTGCTTGTGTGAGCCTAAATGGCCCACTGTGGCGGGTGCTTCTGGTGCTCATAACCCATCCGTGAGCCACCTTTGATTTCAGTCACAGCGGTGGTAGACTCCCATGTGAGTTCAGATTCACTTTATTCATAGCGTCTCCCCTAAGGCATGCTGTACACGTCGTTCTGCTTTGAGCCCCAGGGTCTTGTGGTAGCTCCTATGGCTCCCACACAAGTATAGCCTGAGAGTGTGGGAGAGTTAACGTTGTACGGGGCAGTCCTCATCCAGTGGGGAGAGCAGTTGGTGTAGAGTGGCCCAGCCTCCCACCCTTCTAGCAGCCCATCTGGGGAGGTGTTCTGTACACTCCTCAGGAGGACTTGGATTGCTGAGCTCCATGCTCATTGCAGTGACCTTGGTAATGCACCTGCTTCCTCCCTGCTGGTTCCTGGGATCACCTCCCAATCAATGAGCTGCCCCAAGTCTATGCCCCAGGCTCCACTTTCAAGAAAATCTGAACCAAGACCCAGCCTCCCTGTCACTGAGGGAACTTTCTACAACCCCCCTTCAGGTGGTCACCAGTGTTTGCGAGAATCTCCAGGGATGACAGGAGTTTGTATGCCTCAACTAAGTCTTCCCATTGCTGGACAAGAGAAGGGGATAGGAAAAGGGAGCCTGGGGGTAGCCAGGGCCTTCCACAGATTAAGCACTGCGCTAGTTTATTTTTTCACTTTTATTTTCAAGAAGTATTTCCTCTTTTTAAAAACGGCCAATCATTTTTTTCTAATACCTTTATCGAGATATTTATGTACTATGCAATTTACTCATGGTAAAGTGTTCAATTCAATGATTTTAAGAAGTAGTTAAGAAGTGGTTTTTTTTTTTAAGTTAAAAACAGACATTATTTTTTATAACAGCTTTTTTTTGGTTTGTTTTGAGACAGAGTCTTGCTCTGTGGCCCAGGCTGGAGTACAGTGGCACAATTTCAGCTCACTGCAACCTCCACCTCCCAGGTTCAAGCAATTCTCTTGCCTCAGCCTCCCGAGTAGCTGGGACTACAGGTGCGCACCACGATGCCCAGCTAATTTTTGTATTTTTAGTACAGTCAGGGTTTCACTGTTGGCCAGGCTGCTCTCAAACTTCTGACCTCGTGATTCGCCCGCCTCGGCCGCCCAAAGTGCTGGGATTACAGGCCTAAGTCTCCGCACCCAGCCTTTATAACAGCTTTATTGAGAAATTTACATACTATACAATTCATTCATGTAAAGTGTTCAATTCAATAGTTTTTAATACATTCACAGAGTTGTGCAACCATTGCAGCAATTTTAGAATGTCCTCATTACACCTAAAAGAAACCACATAACCGTTAACAGTCACTCCCCATTTCCCTCCACACCTTAGCCCTAGGCAACCACTAATCTACTTTTCTGTCTCTATGGATTTGCCTATCCTGGATATTTCACATAAATGGAATCATGCAACATGTGGATTTTTGTTATTGGCTTATTTTGCTTAATACAACATTTTCAAGGTTCATCCATGTTGCAGCACGTGCTGTAATACATTGCAGTACTGCCTTTAGTTCCTTTTTATTGCTGAATAATATTGCATCAAATGGATATGCCACTCTTTTATCCATTTATCACTTGATAGACATTTTGGTTGTTTCAAAAGTAGTTTCTTACTAAACTAAACTCTGCTTTAGAATTCTATCTTAGCTTTGACCTTCTAGGTCAATTCAGGACAAACTTTCTCCCTCTTCATGTGAGAGCCCCTCTAATATATGGAAGTTCTTCTCCACCCTATCTTTCTGCAGTTGTTGATGTTCTGGCCTGATCTCTAGCTCACATCTTCCTCATCATACTGATCACATTCCCCTGACAAACTCCTGTTTATCACAATCACCGTAAAAGTTGGGTGGGCAACGTAGAATATCATAGTGAGTACTATCCTTTTAATTATAAATTTATATAATATTAATAAAATGATAATTACCCTGAATGGAAATCATACTGTGAGACTGTGTCCAAAAGAGGGCATATTCGATTTTAATTTTTAATGTATTAATACATTCTGCAAAACTGAGTAATGGCCCATTTACCACAATGACATTCCTCTGAGTGAGTAGGAGGGTCTGGCTACAATAACAAAACCATTTACTCAGGAAGCCTTTGTGAAGTAGCTCAATAATGCCTTTTCCCAGGAAGTGTCAATGTGACCACATAATTATTTTTATCTCAGGAAGAAGTTTGACAGAGAAAGGCTTCTATACAGGTGTCCAAGAAAATGGAGGAAAAGGAGAGTGAGGCAAGGGGTGAAGAGGTCCCCATGACTCTCCTGTACTCCTCAGTTTGGATCATTCTCACTGTGTTATCTTTGCCTCATGAGTCTGTCTTCCCAGCTCAAATAAGTGTTCCCCTAAGACAAGGGTCCTTCTTCAGCATGTCCTGAAATCCCACACAGAGCCTGCTGCCATCCCTGCAAACCAAGTATATGTTTAATAAATACTTTTGGAAAATAGATGGATGGGGTGGATGAATGGATGGATGGGTGAATGGATGGATGGATAGTTGGGTGGATAGTCAGATGGAAGGATGGATGGATGGATGGATGGATGGATGGATGGATGGATGGATGGATGGACAAATGGGTGAACAGCTGGATAGATGGATGGACAGGTGTATGGATTGATGGGTGAGTGAGTGGATAGCTGTTTGGACAAGTGGATGACTGAATGGGTAGATGGGTGAGTGGGTGGATGGATGGGTGGATGGATGAATGGTGGGTAGATGAATGCATAAAGGGATGGAGAGAGAGAAGAAGAGATGAAGACTCATGACTACAAACAGAATGGGTGGATAGCTGGTTGGGTGAGTGGATGAATAAATGGATAGATGGGTGGGTGGATGGATGAATGGTGGGTGGATGGATGGATGAATGGGTAAAGGGAAAGAGAGAGAGAAGATGTGATGAAAACTCATAACTACAAACAGAATCATCTCCTCAGGGATTAATTAACAGCCTGCACAGGCATACATTGAAGACATGGCAGGGATGGTTCCAGACCACCACAATGAAGTAAAATCACAATAAAGTAAGTCATACAAATTTTTTGGTTTTCAAGTTATGTTTACACTATACTGTAATCAATTAAGTGTGCAACAGCATTATGTCTAAAAAACAATGGGCATACCTTAATTTAAAAATGCCTAGAAATTGCTAACAGTCATCTGAGCTTTCAGCAACTCCTAATCTTTTTGCTGGTGGAGGGTCTTGCCTAGATGTTGATGGTTGCTGACTTATCAGGGTGGTGGTTGCTGAAGGTTGGGGTGGCTGTGGCAATTTCTTAAAATAAGACAACAGTGAAGTTCACTGCATTGATTGACTTTTCCTTTCACAAGTTTTCTCTGTAGCATTCAATATTGTTTGGTAGCATTTTACTCACAGTAGAACTTCTCTCAAAATTAGAGTGAATTCTCTCAAATTTTGCTGCTGCTTTGTCAACTAAGTTTATGTAATATTCTAAATCCTTTTGTTCTCACTTTAACAATGTTCACAGCATCTTCACGAGTAATAGATTCCATCTTGAAAAGCCACTTTTTTGCTAATCCATAGGAAGCAACTCCTCATCTGTTAAAATTTTCTCATGAGGTTGCAGAAATTCAGTCACATCTTCAGGCTCCACTTCTAATTCTAGTTCTCTTGCTATTTCTGCCATACCTGCAGTTCCTTCCTCTACTGGAGTCTAAAATCCCTCAAAGTCATTTATAAGGGATGGAATCAACTTCTTCCAAACTCCTGTTAATGTTGATATTTTGACCTCCTTCCATGAATCACAAATGTTCTTAATGGCATCTAGAATGGTGAATCCTTTCCAGAAGTTTTCTATTGAAAACCAATTCCATCAGAGGAATCACTATCTATGGCAGCTATAGCTTTACAAAATGTATTTCTGAAATAGTAGGACATGAAGTTAAAATTCCTCAATTGATGGGCTGCAGAATGGATGTCGTGTTAGGAGGCATAAAAATAACAGTAATCTCCTTGTATGTCTCTATCAGAGCTCTTGGGTGAGTTGGTGCATTGTCAATGAGCAGTAATGTTTTGAAAGGAATTTTTCTGAGCAGGTCTCAACAGTGGGCTTAAAATATTCAGTAAAGTATGCTGTAAAAAGGTGTGCTGTCATCCAGGCTTTGTTGTTCCATCTACAGGCAAAGTACATTTAGCATAATTCTTTAGGGACCTAGGATTTTAAGCATGGTAAACGAGCATTGGCTTCACCTTAAGTCACCTGCTGCATTAGGTGGTTCAAAAGAGTCAGCCTGTCCTTTGAAGCTTTGAGGCCATGCATTGACTTCTTCTCTGTAGCTGTGAAATTTCTAGATGGCATCTTCTTCCAATAGAAGGCTGTGTCATCTACATGGAAAATTTGTTGTTTACAGCTGCCACCTTAATAATTTTTGCTAGATCTTCTGGGTAACTTGCTGCAGCTTCTCCATCAGCACTTGCTGCTTCACCTCCTACTTCTACGTTATAGAGATGGCTTCTTTCCTTAAACTTAATGAATCAACTTCTGCTAGCTTCACACTTTTCTTCTGCAGCTTCCTCACCTCTCTTAGACTTCACAGAATTTAAGAGAGTTAGGGCCTTGCTCTGAATTAGGCTTTGGCTTAAGGGAATGTTGTGGTTAGTTTGATCTTCTATCTAGATCATTAACATTTTCTTCATATCAGCAATAAGGTTGTCTCTCTCTCTCTTTTTTAATCATTTGTGTGTTCACTGGAGTAACATTTTTAATTTCCTTAATGAACTTATCTTTTGCATATACAATTTATCTAACTGGCACAAGAGATCTAGCTTTTAGCCCATGTTGGCTTTTGACATGCTTTCCTAACTTTAATCATTTCCAGCTTTTGATGCAAAGTAAGAGATATACAACTCTTCCTTTCATTTCAACACTTAGAGCCCACTGTTGGGTTATTAATTGGCTTAATTTCAATATCGTTGTGTGTCAGTGAATAGGGAGGACCGCAGAGAGGGAGAGAGATAACGGAGTGGCTTTTCAGTGGAGAAGTAAGAACAGACACAACATTCATCAATTAAGTTTGTCATCTCATATGAGAATGGTTCGTGGTGCCCTAAAACAATTACAATGATAACATCGAAGATCACTGAGTACATACCACCATAACAGATACAATAACAATGAAAATTTTGAAATATTGTGAGAATTACCAAAATGTGACACAGAGAAACAAACTGAGCATATGCCATTGGAAAAATAGCACTAATAGACTTGCTCAAGTCAGGGTTGCAACAAATCTTCAATTTGTAAAAATCTCAGTATCTGTGAAGTACAATAAAGTGAAGCATAATGTAACAAGATATGTCTATACCCAGAAGCAGCCTGTCTAGTCCCAAGTGTGGCCAGCTTCTGGGGGCTTACCACACTTCTTCCAGTTGGTCACGGAATGTGTCCTTTTCAAATACTCATATCCACGTCAGGTGTCCCAGTAGCCTGGGGAAAACTGAGTTGCTTATTTTAATCATTAAGATAATATGTCTTCATCCATTTGGTCTGCCATAACAGAATACCATGAACTGACTGTATTATAAACAACAGAAATTCATTTCTTACAGTTCTGGAGGTTGGGACGTGCAAAATCAAGGCACCAGCAGAGCAGATTCAATGCCTGGTGAGGGTCCACTTCCTGGTTCACAGACAGCTGCCTTCTCGCTGTGTTCTCATATGATGGAAGGGCCAAGGCAACTCTCTCTGGTCTTTTTCATAAGGACGCTAATCCCATTCATGAGAGCTCTGCCCTAATGACCTCATCACTTCCCCAAAACTTCACCTCCAAATATCATCACCTTGGGAGTTAGGATTTCAGCATATGAATTTGGGAGGGGTATAAACATGCTGTTATGTTTATAGTCACTCAGATTATTTCCCCTGGTATAGATCTGGCCCAAAATATCCAACAGACTAATGTGTCTCTGTTAATCCCATTTGCATGTGAATAGTGTGTGGCAGTGATAGTATTGTTTCCCTAGGGCGTTTAGGTATAGGGAGGTGACAGATATTCTCTGACCACTAGCAATAGGATTAAACATATCAGATGGTTATAGGATGCTCAAGAAATGGGATCACCTTCTCCAACTACCTCTTTGTACAAGTGAGGACAAGAAAGGAGAGGTGAATTCTTCCAGGTCACAGGAGTAGATAGTAACTGATCGAGAAATAGGATCCAGGTCTTACAATTCCTACTTTCTTCCTCTTTCACATCCTTACTGAATAATTTCTTTCTTTCTTTTTTTTTTTTTTTCTTTTTTGAGACAGAGTCTCGCTCTGTTGCCCAGTCTGGAGTGCAATGATGTAATCTCCGCTCAGCTCACTGCAACCCCTGCCTCCTGGGTTCAACCGATTCTCCTGCCTCAGCCTCCTCAGTAGCTGGGATTACAGGCACACACCACCACAACCAGCTAATTTTTGTATTTTTAGTAGAGATGGGGTTTCACCATGTTGACCAGGCTGGTCTCGAACTCCTGACCTCAAGTATCTGCCTGCCTTGGCCTCCCAAAGTGCTGGGATTATAGGCGTGAACCACCACATCTGGCCCTGAATTATTTCTTAAAGAACAGCAATCATCCCAAACACACTGTCATTAACTTCTAAGGACAACTTCCTGGCAATCCAAGAGGAGCTCCCCTGAGCACTCCAAATTCTCTTTCGTGTCTTTTTTTTTTTTTTTTTTCTTCAGTATGTTGGCTTAATGACAGGGGCTCTTGGCTCTTTGTGAATTCAGTTCTTCCAGATGGTTCTTTAGCTCCTGTTTTGGCCCCGTGGCTAATGAGTTCAAGATCTGCTGATGAGAATGGGAGACTTGGAGAGCCTCTGAGAGAAGCAAATGACGTCTCTGATGACGCACGACCTCATCACCGTGCTTGGTAGACTTAAAAAAAACTCTTCCAAGTCACTCAGATTATTTCCCCAGGTATAGACCTGGCCCAAAATATCCAACAGACCATTCCCAGTGTACTTTTCAAGACTGAGATACTGCTAAGATAGTGATCTTGGGAAATGCAGCCACTATTACATAATAAGGGTTGGTACCTTTATTCTGCTTTAGCAGATAAAATCTTCCCTGTTCATTAAGGGTAAAAATAAGAATTTATCAAAATTATTTTCTAACGCAGCCCTGACACTAACACTTTTTGCTCCAATAATTCTTAAAGCTAGAGACGCACCTCATTTTTGTGTCTGGAGAAAAGCAAGCACATGAATTTGGGAATCAGAAAAGCCAGATGATGGGAAAACGTTCCCCGTCCCCAACTGTATGATGTTGGGTGAGTCACCCAACTTAATTGAGTTTCAGATTCTTCAGCTGGGAAACAGCAATTGTAATAACAGCTATGTCACAGGCTGATATTACATGTAGCAAAGGAATAATTTGAATCAAAAATAAAAACATTAAATGTCTTCCAACTTGCTTGTCGGGAAAGTTCGATCAAAAAAGATGAGCAAACGGAGAAAACGAGGCACCCGGATCTTGAGGAACCAGCCACAAGAGTGACTTCCCAGCCGATTCCACCTTGTCTCCGCGTAATCTATGTCTATAGCAGAACACTTCTTCCTTAGACCTCAGATGCCATGAAAATTCACTTCAGGATTTATTTTGTGCTTTCAGATTTTTCACATAAGGAAATAGTGGAGCAGGGACTAATGGCTCAAAATTGCGCAGCACATCAGCTGGGAAACGTATGTGGATCGTCCCGCCTCCCCGGTGCTTTCCCACCTGAATCTTAAGGCCTCAGGATGTCATGTGATCTTTCCTGGTAGACTAGTTGGATTTCTGTTTGTCTCTGGGCTCAGGATTTTGTATCATTTTTGACAGGCACTCCAGGGTCCTTTTGAGCACAGGTATGTTTTAAAGTGTACTGCTTTTAAAAAATGAGCTCATGAATCTAATCATTTATCAAAGATGGCAAAAAAAAAAAAAAAAAAAAGCTGACTCAATTTAACTTATCAAAAGAAACAGAGTTTCCCCTCCCACCATTCAGGCAACTTAAAATCTATCAGACTGGCCAGGCACTGTGGCTCACGCGATCACAGCACTTTGGGAGGCCGAGGCGGGTGGATCACAAGGTCAGGAGATCAAGATCATCTACTAAAATACAAAAAAATTAGCTGGGTGTGGTGGCATGCACCTGTAAGCCCAACTAGTCGGGAGGCTAAGGTAGGGGAATCGCTTGAACCCTGGAGGCAGAGGTTGCAGTGAGACGAGATTGTGCCGCTGCAATCCAGCCTGGTGACAGAGTGAGACGCCATCTCGAGAAAAAAAAAAAAATCTATCAGACCAAAACCACAAAGGTTTTTCTAGAATGCTGCAGAACGATGCAATTTCACCTCATGAGCATCTTTCTCATCATCTGTTCTCCCCAAGCCTTTCTCAGTTAAAACAGACATGTGGGATTTAGGACTTTGCCCCAAAGACAAAAAAGATAGAATCAAGCAAAAATGGGCTGAAGGGAAATTAGATTTTTCAGAGAAGAAGTGAGCAAACCAGGGTGGCCCCTGCAGAGGAAGCTTTCTGCTCTCAACGGGCTTGTTAATCACTCGAGGCACAGCCTCCGGATGCTGAGCCCTAGTTAGTGCCCCCTCCATGGGCAGTGGATGGTGTCCTGCAGGCCTAGGGCACAGCCTCCGGATGCTGAGCCCTAGTTAGTGCCCCCTCCATGGGCAGTGGATGGTGTCCTGCAGGCCTAGGGGAAGTCATCACCTGGGACCTCCCCTGAGCAGCTTCCGCAGCCTCACTCTGGGCTGCATTTAAAACTTTAAACCTGGAAGATAAACACTGGAACCCAAAGGGATTGATTTCGGGAGCCTGGAGTGAGCAGACGAGGTCAGGGGCTGGAGGGAAATGAAACCACTTTTGCAAGATTAAGACTGAGACAGTGAGAGAGATCTAACTTAATCAACCCCATCATGCTTCTAACCTCCAAGCTGTCCTTGTTCATTCCTGGGCATAGGCTGAACTGACTTTGGAAGAAACTTAGTTTATAGTTTATAAAAATGAAGATGTTTAAAACAACCCTTTAAAACAGCCCTTTCCCAAAGCAGATCTCCTTCTTGCCTGGGATCTAGGCAAGAATTGCCTTTGTAGGACTAACATTAGCCAGAAGATTAGAAAGTATGGTTTAGGAGTCATGCAGCTGGAGGCTACAAGATTCTGACCCTCCCTAAACCACTCAGATCAGTGCTTGAGATATTTAGCAGACGCTACACTTGATGGATCAGCTGGCACTATCCAGATGGATAAACTGACTCATCTGATCTTGTGGCCTCCACCCAGGAACTCAGTGCAAGAAGACAGTTTCCACTCCCTATGATTTCATCTCTGACCAATCCGCACTTCCAGCTCACTAGCTTCCTCCCACTCACCAAGTTGTCCTTAAAAAGTCTTCTTCCCGAATGCTCAGGAAGACTGATTTGAGTAATAATAAAGCTCTGGTCTCCTGCACAGCTGGCTCTGCATCAATTACTTTTTCTCTATTGCAATTCCCCTGTCTTGATAAATTGGCTCTGTCTAGGCAGCAGGCAAGGTAAACTCCTTGGGCAGTTACAGAAAGGGCAGTCAGATGCTGGAGGTCTCCTACCTCCTGCTACCCCCAGGTCAGCCAGCAGGGTGGAGGATAGGCTCAGAGGCTTAGGGAAAGGGAAAGAGAGATGGGATGAGGGTTGTGGAGAGAAGGAGGAGAGGAAAGAAAGATGAAACAGACAGGTACACAAAGACAAGGGAGAAATGAAAGATGGAAGAGGGAAGAGAAAGGAACAACTTGAGAATCACAAGTTAAAAGAGAAGTTTCTCTCAAGAACTCTGAAACCAAAATCACACAAACTTGCCTTCAATTCTTATTTTCTAAAATTAAAAGCAGAGCTTCAGAAGTAGCCTAGTTTCTGAGTACAGCTTTAAAGGTATCTGCATTTCCTTAAGGTCCAAAGGGGATCTGCAAAACTGCCTCTCTCTCCTTCTTTACCCCAGAAGCAGCTTCCGTTTGCAAAAGAGGCTGCCTTTTATATTCTTTTACAATGTTAATATTTGTTTTGTTCCATTGGTTTGTTTTGGCTTTTCTAAAGTGCTGATGAGCCGCTGTTGAATGAGTTCTGCCAATACTCTAGTTTCAACCACAATTTGGAATGTTAGGGATCAGAAGCTGATCCGAGGAAGGGAAGGGGTCATTGAGTAGAGTATAAGGGTGAACTCTTAGCTATCCTTTATGCATGAAAATTTAAAGTATATAAAGTTCAGCCAACAGTCTAAGCTCTAGTCACCTGCTCTATTCAATAGTCCTATCCCCTAGGGATTATCTTGTGTTTCAAGTATTCACTTACTTTTCATGGGCTTTATACCTTTGGCTGAAAATGTTGCTGCAAAGATGTGGGCAGGATTAAATGACCACATGAGGTTTCAAAGGGCTCCCAGTAATTCTCCACTCCCAAAGGGGCCGACACCTGATCTTTGAAAGGCTTCTGTCCAAGCACTGGATTTGAGGACTGGAAAGGGTATCCGCCTTCAACCCATCATTTTACAGATCAGGAAATATTTACAAATCAGGAGCACAGAGAGATTCTGTAACATATTCATGCCTGAACACCCTGTCTGTGCCATGGTGAAGACTAGAAGCTGAGATTCTTTGGGGAGGGAATTCGGCAGTCCTGTGTTTATACATCCTATCGCCCTATCACACTGCCCTCCATCGGGGGGTGGTGCTTTGCAAGCAACCTCTCAGAGGAACATCTTAAGTCAAAAAGATGGCATCTTAGTGCTTGAAAGAAGCAATACACAATCTGGTCAGTGGAGTGATGAAACCTAAGTGTCTAGGGTAAGAATAGGAACTGAGTATCGGGAAGAAAGTGGAAATTTGCAGTCTCAGGATTTGGAGGTCCAAGGACCCAGGAGAGCAGGGATGTGGGTGGGATTAAAAACAGCATTGGTGCAAGAAATAGCTACATCTTCCCAGATCTATACAGTGAAGGGACTGTATCCCTCTATAACCTAGACCTCCCCAGATCTATGTAGCCAGGAGATTGTTCCTCCCCAACCTGGTAGAAAACTGCAGCAGAGTTTATACTCCCTGGAGAGGTTGAACCCATGTACCTTTGACCTCAGAGACCTAAGGAGTACCTCAGAGAGGCATGAGATGCTGTACTAAGAACAGGGGAATTAGGTGAAGGCTGGCATGCTCTTTGTCCATTCTTGAGCTCCCAAACACTAGATCCAGACTTATACCCCAACCCAGTCAGAAGAACACCCTGTGCCAGCAAGACAAAACTGTCTTGTCTAGTGGGAAAGGCCTATAGGTACTGACACTTAGCTATCCGTAGCAAAATGACAGGGTTCCTGGCCAATCTCCCAGGACCAGGTCTGCCAGTCAATGGGTGGGCATTCAATACATGACAGAGATTTTACTCTTAATGCAGTTCTGTGCTTTGTTTTAAAAAAATTATTTGTATTGAGGTGAAATTCAAGTAACATAAAGGCAACCAGTTTAAAGTGAACAATCAGTGGTATTTAGCACATTCTCAATGTTGTGCAACCACCACCTCTATCTAGGTCCAAAACATTTCACCACTCTAGCAGGAAACCCCTATGCTTCACCTTCCACTGTAGGCAACCGGGAGTCACCAAACATTGGAGGAAAACCTTCTGATATGAATGAAAAACAGAAAAAGACAGCAGACAGGAGGAATGCAAAGGAAACAGAGAGTGAGAAGAGCAGAAGAAAAATTAAAAAGCAAAACTTCTGAAAATTCTCCTCAGCAAGATGAGAAGTCATTGCATATTTGAAACGAAAAACTGATGCTTCAAAAGAGTTGGGGGATATATTTGTAAAATGTACAGAATGAGAAAGAGCTCTTAGAAATTCAAAGTATGAGCATGGAAATTTAAATATCTTACAGAAAATATTCTTTAAAAAATTGAAGAGTTAGAAGTTGAAAAGATCACCCAGAAAGTAGGCAAATAATGTAAACAAGAAAGAAAAGACAATTCGAATCCATGAGTCAGTCTAAAAATGTCAACACTGAATAACAGGAGTTCTAGAAAGAAAGAACAGAGAACATAGAAAGATGCCATTAAAGAACAAATACAGGAAAAGCTTCCTAAACTGAAGACATTAGTCTCCACATTGAAAGGGCTGCCTGAGTTTCCAGCACAAAGAATGAAAAAAGAGATTCACACCAAGACTCTCTGTAAGATTTTAGAAGAGCTGGCACAGGAAAATACCTTAAAATTTCCTGGAGGAAAAAAACATAGGCCACGTATTGAGGATTTGAAATCAGAATGACTTCAAACTTCTCAGTAGTAATAATGGAATCTGGAAAACAATGGAACAATGCTTTTGAAACTTTGAGTGAAAATAATGTCTAAACTAAAATTTACACCAGCCAATCTAGCAATCTGTCATGATGGTAGAATAAAGTTATTTTCAGACATTTATGAACTCCATTTATTAATATGTTCCACCAAAATAAGGAAGCATATTTTTAAAACAAGATGATATGAAGTCAAGGAAATAAAGGATTCAACATGGGGCTGGGCACGGTGGCTTACACCTGTAATCCCAGCACTTTAGGATGCTGAGGCAGATGGATCACCTGAGGTCAGGAGTTTGAGACCAGCCTGGCCAACGTGGTGAAACCCCATGTCTACTAAAAATACAAAAATTAGTCAGGCATGGTGGTGCATGCCTGTAGTCCCAGCTACTCAGGAGGCTGAGGCATGAGAATTGCTTGAACCCAGGAGGTGGAGGTTGCAGTGAGTTGAGATCACACCACTGCACTCCAGCCTGGGCAACAGAATGAGACTCCATATCAAAAAAAAAAAAAAAAAAAAAAAAAAAGGTATTTAACATGAGAAAGAGTTAAAAGGAATCCCTAGAGTGGTTAGGGTAATAAAGGGGAATCCTAAAGATGAGTAAAGGCGAGAGACAGAATTGCAATCTGGAGTCTTTCTGGAGGCACGTCCAAAAATGGTCCAGGAGAGACGTAGCTCAGACAAAAATGGAACTTGACATGCTGGTATTCAAAGGAATTTTAAGATCTGGTAGAGGCCATGAATTAATTTAATACAAAGAAAATTAAGCAAATAGAAAAATGAGGCCATTATTAATTCTGGGAAAACAAAAGCTCTGCATGAGAAAGCAAAGGAACCATGGTCAACTACATGGTTTAAATGTATTTACGTGGTCAAAATAGTACAACATCTGGATACTGACTTTTTTTAATTTTTAATTTTGTGGGTACATAGTAGGTGTATAGGTTGATGGGGTACATGAAATGTTTTGATACAGGCCTGGAATGCATAATGATCCCATCAAGGAGAATGGGATATCCATCCTCTCAAGCATTATCCTTTGCATTACAAACATCTAATTATACTCTTCTAGTTATTTTAAAATGTACAAGTAAGTTATTATTGACTGTAGTCACCCTGCTGTGCTATCAAATAGCAGGTCTTATTCATTCTTTCTATTTCTTATAGCCTGATTACTGATTTGATCAAACATTGTTATATAGCTATATCAGAAGGCAGAGGAAGTGTGGGTGAGTACTGGGGGAGTGAGTCTGGTATAAAAGTATCCAGAGTCAAGAAATCAAGAAATGGCAATATACACATGTTATTGAGAAACCCAGAGGTAAAGACCACAAGAAGCATTTAAAAAGACTTGGGGCCAGGCATGATGGCTTATGCCTGTAATCCCAGTACTTTGGGAGGCCAAAGCAGGACTGTTTGGGCTCAGGAGTTCAAGACCAGGCTGGCCAACATGGTGAAACCCTGTCTCTACAAAACATACGGAAAATTAGCCAGGCTGTGCATGCCTGAAGTACCAGCTACTTGGGAGGCTGAGGTTGGAGGATCATCCGAGCCCAGGAGGTTCAGACTGCAGTGGGCTGTGATCGCACCACTGCATTCCAGCCTGGGGCGACAGGCAAGACTCTATCTCAAAACAAAAAAGACTTGGCAGTGTTTGCCTCAGTGGAGGAGGAATTAGCTGGGGGAGAAGTGGGTCAGAAGACTGCTGTTTCAGTATCAACGTTTTAATACTGTTTGGCTTTTTAAACTAGGTCCATAAATACCTTCGATAGAAATGTAGATTAATTTTTTAAACCCCGTTACTGTAACAACTTGGCCCATCAACCAAGCTACAACAAACCAAGTTATACCCAGTGGCGTGAGATGGTCCTCCCTGCTATAGCAAGTGGTTCACAGAGGAGAAATGCTACTCGCTGTCAAGTCCCATTTCTGAAAGATGTGAACTCTTTTTCAACCCTGAGAAAATGCAGCCACTAAATACAAGTCAAATCTGGTTACCATCAAAATCCAAGTGATGTGTAACCAAAATATTTGTAAGCCCCAGGTAATGGCCTAGTTATCCCAGCATAATGTGTTGTAACAGCATCTTTGAATACCAAAAAATGTATAGTAGTTGCTTTCACCCTGGGCTCCTATAGTAAGTACCCTACTGCCCTTACTAATGGGTAATTTATCACATTTTTATTGTACTTTATTGTTGGCATTTTCAAAGTGTTTGTTAAATGGTCTGTCTTCATGAGGACAAAGACCATAGCTAGTTAATTTTTTTAATCCCCTTTATCCAACACAGTAACTAATATATAGAAGGCATGAAGGAAATGTTTGAATAAAGAAAGAAAGAAACGACTCAAGAATTTAAAACAAATAAATAAAGCAGCATCCAAGATAATCGATGCATACCGAAAGCTTAGAGTGAAGAGGACCAAAAAGAAGGGCCCATTAACAGTGACAAACACTGCAAAGCCTGAAGAATAACAAGAATGGCTAACTCTTACAGAGTGTTTGCTATGTGCCAGCATGGTTGTAGGAGAGGCATGGGTAACAGCTCAATTAATTCTCATAATAACCCATGAAGCAGGTTACCACTATTCCCATTTTATAGAGAAGTAAATAAATGGCCCAAAATCACACAGTCTGCAAGTGACAGAGGGCATGTTTAGGACCCAAGCCACCTGGCTCCACAGTCTGTGCTCATAAGCACTTCACATGAAGGCCTGAAGTCCTCAGAGGCAAAGGCCTAAGGCATATAGCCTTAGGGAACTGACTTGGTTGGGTACATTCAGCCAGTTTGGAGTTGTTAAGAAAGGTCTAAAGGAGAAGAGGTCTTCAGGAGAGAATAAGAGCTTGTAGGATGAGAGCTACCTGGAACCTTTAGATTGGGAGCGAGGCCTCACCTCAGTTTCCTCAGTAGTGTAGGAGGAGGGCTACCCTTGTCCTCTAAGTTGTTGAGCTGGGTAAGGGAAGAGCCAGTTGATGGGAGAGAGTGCCCAGGCACAAATGGCTATGAAACAAAGGACAAATGGCTATGTCTGGTGCTCTTGGGTGAGCGCTGATTGTCCAAGGTCCTGGTGCTCTCCGGACCCAGGAGAGAAGAGCAAGAAGACTGATTAAGTGAAAATAAAACCTAGTTAGTGAGAATTTCTGCAGAAAACTGAGAGTAAAAGGACCCAAGGAAGCCCCGATTGGAGAAATAACAGAACCAATGCCATGGGCTGAATGAATGCACCTTCCCAAAATTCATTTATTGAAACCTAATGCCCAGTGTGATGGGGTTAGGAGATGGGGCCTTTGGGAGGTGACTAGGCTATGAGGGCAGATCCTTCATTTGTTCCCTTTAAAAGAGACTCTAGAGATTTCTTGCCTCTTCCACCATGTGAGGACACAGTGAGACAGCCATCACTGAACCAGGAAGTGGGCCCTCACCAGACCCTGAGTTTGCTGGTGCCTTGATCTTGGACTTCCCAGCCTCTAGAGCTATCAGAAATAATTTCTGTTATCTATAAGTCACTCAGTTTACGGTATCCTATTACAGCAGCCCAAGCTGACTAAGACAACCAACGAGGTACAATTCATAAGGAAACACATTTTCCACATGGTTGCTGTGGGCCAAGGTTGACAGAACAGAATCTCTTGGGTCCTTCCATGATGCCAGGGCACTGTGGTCTCCCTCAACATGGGATAGAAGCTGGGATAGATTGATTATGAAAATGTCTGCTATTCTTCACCTGTATCTAGTACTTTCAACGTTTCTTTGCAGTTCTGATCCCCAAACATGTGAGAGAGCCAGCCAAGATCAGCAAAGCCACCTCCCTGACCCTCAGCCAACCCCAGATGGATGGATGAGCCCAGGCAAAACTAGAGGGACCATCCAGCTTACCTGTAGACTTGCAAGCAATAACAATGCTTGTTATTTTATCCCACTGGGATTCTGGGTGGTTTGTTATGTAGGTATCATTAACTGATATGGGAACTATGTAGAATACCAGGAAGACAAGAGTTGCAGGGCAACTCAGAGCTCCCCGTCTTCTCGCTCTTTGGGGAAGACATACGGCAGGGAAAAAGATGGACCAGCTAGCTAGTAGAGGCTACTAAATGAATTTTAAAAAAAGAAAACAAAAACAAAAACAAAACAGTTACTCTTTAATGAGCACCTACTATGCAGATGGCAACTCTGTGAGGTGGGCATGGGGGCAGCAGCTAGGCGGCTACTCAATACATATTCTCCACTTCATTCTTCCTTTTTTACTAACAGAATCTTATTTGGGAAAGAAAGAAAACAATGTACCTGTATTAAAAAATAACATTTCCTAAACTCCCTTGCAGTTAAAGGTGGCCATGTGACACAGTTTTGGCCAATGAGATGTGAGTGGATAGGGCTTCTGGGAAAGCTCTTTCAGAGGAAGGCTGTCCCCACTGAAGCATACCTTATGCTATTTGCTCTACCCATTTCTGGCTCTTAGAAAGACACTGAGGCCAGGCATGGTGCCTCACAACTGTAATCCCAGCACTTTGGGAAGCCAAAGTGGGTGGATCACCTGAGGTCAGGAGTTCCAGACCAGCCTGGCCAACATGGTGAAACCCCATCTGTACTAAAAATACAAAAAGTTAGCCAGGCGTGGTGGTGTGTGCCTATAATCCCAGCTACCTGGGAGGCTGAAGCAGGAGAATTGCTGGAACCCAGGAGGTGAAGGCTGCAGTAAGCTGAGATTGTACACTGCACTCTAGCCTGGGTGACAGAGCAAGACTCTGTTAAAAAAAAAAAAAAAAAAAGAGAGAGAGAGGAGAGAAAAGAAGGACAAAAGGAAGGAAGGAAGGAAGGAAGGAAGGAAGGAAGGAAGGAATTGAAAGGGCTGGAGTTATTGCAGCCATCTTATTACCATGAGGGAAAAGCCAAGGGAATTGCAGAGACTTACACCATGATATTATTTATAATGCCTCTGAACTAAACACTACCAAATGCCAAACTCAGATATCATGTCACATGAGGGGGAAAAAAATCCTCAATTATTCACATCATACTTTGTTGGCATTTTTTATTACATGAATGCAGTCTATTTCCAAGTGATACATCAAAGATTATTCTCATTTTACAGATCAGAAAACCAACACTTAGAGAGATTAAAAGCTTGGCCTGGGCTGCCAGTATAGTATATTATTGTACTAATGATCTCCAATGAATTCCACCTCTCAGTATCTATATCCTTCTATAATTTACCCTCCCTCCCATATTAACTCAGAACTTGACCATGTGACTTGCTTTGGCCAAAAGGACATCAGCAAATATAATGCAAACAAAGGCTTTGTAAATGCATGTGCACTTATAAAGGGGCTTCCCTTTTTGAAACGGTCCCTTCCTCTGCCATGGGAAGAAACCTTGTCTTCTCATGTTTCTGACATGAGAGACCAGGATGAGAAAAGACCACATGGAGAAAGAGGCCCACCTGTCCCAATCATTCTAGACATTCCCGCCGGGACCCACCAGCCCTGGCTACAGCCACACAAGTAACCCCTGCAAAGACTGGCAGAGGAACCTTCCAACCGAGTCCCATCCAAACTGCAGAATTTTTGAACAAATACATGGTGGTTAATTCAAGCCACTAAACATTGGGGTGGTTTGTTACACAAAAGTATGTAACTGCTACACCTAGCTAATAAATGGCAAAAGCAGAACTTGAATTTAGATCTGTTTGACACCAAGGGCCACGTTTGTAACCGCTCTCCTATTCCCCACCACCATATTCCTGTTTACTTATTTTATCTACACACTTCCCCCAGGTCTGAGGAAAGACTTGCATTTCCCGTTCAGATTCTGTAAAATCACTTTCCCACGTTGCTGGCTTTTCCTTTCTACTCTGAGCTCTGGACTCGAAGTTGACAGAGTTCCTGTCCAAAAACAAGGAGCCTCTGATACTGACTGAACCTCCAGACGCAATCTTGCTCTGATCTCCACTCTCAGTGCTCCAACGCCTTCAAAGCATGTGCGGAACTGAGTCAATGAAGTCAGAGAGGTGGAGCTATTCCCAGAGGGCATTTCATTCACCTAATAATGAAATGTGTGTGTGCCTCTCCACCACCAATCCCTTCTGCAATTAAAGTAGGAACATTTTGCATTCAGGGTGTTCTTGTCACGACTGAGGCCTCAAAGGGCTTTGCAACCCTGGGTGAATCCTCCCAATACCAAGGCCTGCATCTGCCAATCCCTGTCACCCAACACTCCCTTGAGATCACCTCAAGGCATGTACGCTGAATTGAATACTTTTCCAAAAAGAATCTCTCTGAAGACACCTATTTAACTTGCACATTCTATGGTACTAGTGTGGTTTAGTCAGGGACACGGACCCTATGAGTGCTGAGGATTTGGCAGAGGTTTCACAGTCTGGCTGCTGGTACTAGCTTCCCCTGTGGCACCTCCGTTCATCCCTGTGTGGCCTCTCATCTTCCAGTAGGTCAGGCCAGCTTCCTTATGTGACATCCACAAGACAATGTTCCAGCTTTGGAAGTCAGACAATGTCACTTTTATCACGTTCATTCCATTAAAGAACGTCGCATGTTTCCAAGAGGGAGAAAATAGACTGTACTTCTTGAGCTGTCAAGCACCTAGGGCCATGTTGAATCTTCCATGCCCGTATTCAAAGTGAATTGTTGTTATTGACTATTACTTACACTGAAGAGTGGGACGGACCTCTTTAAGAGCAATGCTGAGTCATCCACTCAGCTCCAGCCCAAAGACATCACTCCAAGCTGACAGGAGATACTGAGGTCAGTGCAGACACATGGTTTTAGGGCAGTGCAAAAATCACAGGACAGGTAGACAAAGAGAAAGACCGGAGGTGTAAGGACTGCTCTGAAGAGGCACCTGAGAGCCTTTCACAGGTGAGAACCACAAAGAGAATTGAGGCTGCTGGGTGGAGTAGGGAGGGGTGAGGGTTGGGCAAGTACCTACGATGTACCAGGTGCATGTCACCAAGGCCTCACACAACCTGTCACCATCCTCATTGGAAATCCTCACACTATGCTATGTGCCAGGGCTGTGCTAATCACTTTATGCAAGTGACTTGGTTAATATCAGCAACAACTCCGAGATGGGTGTCATTGTGTCTCCCATCTCACAAATAAAAGAAAACTAAGTCCCAGAGAGGTTAAATAACTATCCCAAAGTCACACAGCTAATAGCCAATGGAGTTAGGTTGGGCTATTGTACAGAGGAGAAAATTGAGGCTCGGAGAGATTAAATAACTTGCCAAAGAACGCAGAACTGAACTAAGAGTCATGGCTAAATCTTTCTGTCTCCTCAAACGGGGCTCTTTCCTTGAATGCACTGTGTTGCCTCTGAAGTATTTGCTTCATGAGAAAGATCATTCCAGACTCTTCCAGAAAGAGGAGACTGGCTGCCATGGAAGAGGCAGACCCAGGTACCCAGACATTCTTCATAAAGCAAATTTAACATGAAATTAACAGTAGGCATTTACGAATAGGCTTAAGAATACACTGTATGCTGCACCCCTAATAATGCAAGTGAAGTCAGAAATGGCAGTGTGTGCCTGCTGCTTATATTTCTTTTCTTTTCTTTCTATTTTGATGTTTAATTTCTTGCTAGTAAAGAGAAGTAACTACTTCCTGTCTTAAACAAATGTGGACATATTTATGGGAAGCTGTGTGTAAACACAGATAGGGTTTCACTGGGAGAGCCTTCACAGTTTGATTCTCCTGTCACCCCTAAATTCCCAGCTGGACAGCCTAGTCTAAAAACAGCACTGCTCACGTCTCTAATCCCAGCACTTTGGGAGGCCACGGTGGGCAGATCACTTGATGCCAGGAGTTCAAGACCAGCCTGGCCAACATGGTGAAATACTGTCTCTACTAAAAATACAAAAATTAGTGGGACGTGTTGGTGGGTGCCTGTAATCCCAGCTACTCAGGAGGCTGAGGCACGAGAATCACTTGAACCCAGGAGGTGGAGGTTGCAGTGAGCCAAGATTGCACCACTGCACTCCAGCCTAGACAACAGAGCAAGACTCTGTCAAAAACAAACAGACAGACAGACAGATAAACGGCACCGACTTCCCTGATGCCCGGGACAGAAGGAAGGGACCAGTCCAGAAATCCCTACTCAGAGTCGGTCCAGCCCGCAGGCAGTGAGAGCATTTCCCCTGGATCCTGAGCCTATCAGTGCCTTCCTTGAGGCAGCATCAGTGGGTTCTAGAAGGAGAAGAGGGAGCGAGGAATTTAGCAGGAAAACCACCACTCTGGAAGGTGCCCTTGGGAAGGCAGCTCGGACCCTAATCAGACCTAACAAATGCCTGAGTAGAGAAAGAAGAGACGCTGGCATGGGGTCTTTCCAGTCTGTGCTTAGAGAAACGCCCACTTAGGTTTTGGCCATCTGCCTGTTATGTTCTAGAAAATTCCACAGGACCCTGAAGGATAAGCCATTCTGGGAGGGAGTTGAAAAGCAGAATGTGACGGCAGAGATGAGGGATCCTGGCAGAGATCTTGTGGGGACAGAGGGGTGCAGAGCCACCCTCCCTGGGAAGAGAGCTTGGGCTTCCCACTCTCAGGCTGGGCCTCTGCTCGTGACCCATTCCAAAGATGGAAAAACATAACTGATTACCTTATCAGTTATGTTTATAACTGATATAAACATATATCAGTTTATATATATGTTTGATTTTTTATTGTCTTAGTGGGCTTGGGTTGTAGTGAGGCTCGCAGTCGAGACAAGGATGGAGAAGAACAAGCACTAGGGAGAAGGTGGCAGGGCTGTGTTAAAAATATCTGTGAGTGTCCGGGCACAGTGGTTCACGCCTGTAATCCCAGCACTTTGGGAGGCTGAGGCAGGTGGATCACCTGAGATCAGAAGTTCAAGACCAGTCTGACCAACATGGTAAAACCCTGTCTCTACTAAAAATACAAAAATTAGCCGGGCATGGCGGTGCACACCTGTAATGCCAGCTACTCAGGAGGCTGAGGCAGGACAACAGCATGAACCCAGGAGGCAGAGGTTGCAGTGAGCCGAGATCACACCACTGCATTCCAGCCTGGGGGACACAGCAAGACTCCGTCTCGAAACAGACAAACAAACAAGCAAAAACAAACAAACAAACAAAACAAACAAATAAACAAAACATTCTGTGAGGGGACCTTGCTGCGCAACAGGAGATGCTGGTTTGTGGGCCAGTGTCTCTCTTAGCAACTCCCTGGAATCTCCCTTTCCACCTGCCACCATGGCCCCCAGGACATGCAGGGTCCCTGGGGACAGTGGGCAGCAGCCACAAATCCTCCCAGGGCTCCTCCTCACTTAGCTCCCTCCTGTCCTCCGAGCCTCTTCCTTCCCTCCGCATCCCCTCCCTGAGCAGGCATTTCTTCCATCTGTCCAGTCCCTGTCTACACACATTATTCCTCTTTTATGATCTCAATGTAATGGAGTGAAATTATCACATAAACAGAGGAAGAGTCTCTGGGCCTCTTCTCCTCTCCCCACCTCCTCTCCAGCATCCGATCTCCCTCTGGCATTGTCTGTGTGGGCTGTTGGCCACATCTCACTCCCCAGTCCCTGCAGGCACAACCCCAAAAGCCTCACACATTTCAGGCCCCAGAGGGAGGGAATAGGCCATGGAACATCTGTCTGATGCCTTTTGTTTTGGGGACTGTTCAGACCAACCCATTTTTTTCTTTTCCCCCGTGCCCAAGGTTCTCACCTCTCAAAATCACTCTCAGATTTCCACAGCAAGTTGAAGCTTTGGCACCTCAGGTGTCCACTGAGACCTCAAACACCCCACAGTCACCCCCAGAGGATTAAGTAGCTTCGAGCTCAAACTTGGAAGATTTCTGGAGAAATGGGGTTCCAGTAGGTACTGGATTCAGTTCAGTCTAATTTCCCTGGAATCCTTTCATCCCCCTAGAAAAGACTTGGGGTTCCCAAAGTGTAACCTGGTCCTCTGGAGAGGGCATGAGGGACTGAGGTGCATGTAATGGCCCGAACGCTGCTGCTGGACTTGAACTTGATCATCATCAACCAGTTTGCTGCTAGGATTCTGATTTTCAAGGAGCTAGGAGTGACTCACTTCATTAGAAGCAAACACACACTGTGTACCCCAGCTTGCTCCAGTTTCTACATGACCCCAGCGTTTCCCCAGTGCCTGCAGTAGTACCTGGCACACAGGGGGCCTCCCAAAACGTTTGTTGATTGAAGAAACAACCTCACCCTCTCAAGAGGCTGTCACCCTCCCGCAGCCCCCAGAAAAGGAATCTGGAAGCTCCCTGCAGAGGGGAGGTTGTCTGATGGTCATCTTTTAGTTTGTTTTCTCTAAGCCCTCACAGCGGGTACTGACTACATTCACTGTTCATATTTTACTGAGAAAAATATTCATCACTTCCCTCTCAGAAAATCAAACGCTGCTTTGCATGTTGGAGAAGCAGCACGATCTAAAAATCCCCACTGGGTAGAGCCAGGCAGAGTGATTCATACCCTCTATTCAGAGACAAGACTGACATATGTCGTGCACATGTGCCCAGCACCGACCAAGCGGCCAAGCTGAATTCTCAGAGCAGCCCACTCAGAAGAACATTCCTTATTTTTACCCTTTGCCAAAAACAGAAACTCGCACTGATGCTCCCTCATAAATAGCCTTGCCATTTCAGAAAGCTGCTTCGAGGTACAAGATGCTCAGTGGAACTGAGACCACGGAAGCACGACTGTGGTTTACAGAAACTGAATTAGACTCATTATCTAAGAATGAAAGAATTCAGCTTCTAAAAATACAGTAGCTTTTATTTCTGGCCCAGCCTCCGTGTTTGTGTACTTTTTATTTTATTTTATTTTTATAGAAACCTATGCCTTTTTAAAGACACTCTCTATAGCACTTGCCACAAAGGACCAGTTTCTAAGTGTGGTTGAAAATAGCCTGTGGCCTCCGGTGCAGTGAAAGGGAAAATTGGAGGAGGACAGCGCCTGAGAGTGCAGAGACACAGGTGCGTGGTGGTCGAGAGGTCTTGGGAAGGATTTTTGTTATACTTTGAAAGGCAACTGGAGACTCCACAGCTGTAAGAAGAGCGAGAACAAGTTCTTTCAAGGAACTTACTTGGTAAATATAATGATGCTTTATGTCAACACAATTGTCCCAGGACACAGGAAAAATGACAACAAAACCATTCCAGTGGCTCCTTTGGGAAGAAGTAACTATGATGCATCGCCCTCTCTTGATTTATAATTGGGGAAACTGAGTCTAGCTGAGGTGAAGCGTTTTTCCCAGCATTGTGCAGTAGATGCGAACCTCGGTTCTGGCTCTTTTCTGTTGATTTGTTAGCCATGAATCTCAACAGCTGGGTGAGATCTGGCTCTCATTCAAACCCTGTGCCAGTGGAAGTGATCTTTGTTTGTGGGCAGAGAAGGCAAGAGTAGGAAGGGGACAACGATGGTGTCTGCTTTGACCCTGGTGGGAAGCATCACTGGGATGTTTCTCCTCCGTGATTACTCACAGCCTAACTGCAATCCGTTCTCTCCTGTTTTGCAGAGGTTCTCATCCTGAATTTTCCCAAACAAAGAGTAGACTGGACTTAGTCTAGTCTTACAATCCCATGGTGGGGAGAAATGGCCTCCCCAGATATATGTCCACATCCTAATCCCTAGAACTTGTGCATATGACCTTATTTGGATAAAACGTCTTTGCAGATGTAATTATCTTAAATATTTTAATGAGGAAATCATCCTGGGTTATCTGGGTTGGTCCTAAATGTAATACAAAGTCCTTACAAGGCACTTACACAAGGAGGGAAATTTGACACAAAATACGAGGAAAAGGTGATTTGAAGATGGAGGTAGAGATTGGAGTGATGCGGCCACAACCGAAGGGAAGCCAGCAGCCCCTGAGGAGCTGGGAGAAGCAGGGAACAGTTTCTCTCCTAAAGACCCAGTAGGGAGTGTGGCCCTGACAACACCTCGAACTCAGATTTCTGGCCTCCAGAACCATCAGAGAATAAATATCTCTTGTTTAAGCCACCCAGCATGAGGTAATTTGTCACAGGAGCCACAGGAAACTAATATAGACTACATCCTGTCTAAAATTCTGTTAGATTTGCCTAAGGACTAAACTGCAGCTCCCTAAATCTGATTCAATGGAGGCTTGCTTTCCTGTTTTGTCATTCTCTCAACAGATACTTAGGAGTGCTTACTAGGCAGTAACAATGAGCTAGGTGCTGGGATAATGATGGGCAAATAGACACAAACCCTGTCTTCATGCAGCTTACAGCAGGGGAAATAGTTCAGGAAGCAAATACCAATGCCAACTGCATTATAATCTGTAATAAAGGCTGAGAAGGTAGAGTGCAGGTGCTGTGACAGGTGATGGCAGTTAATGGCCTAATGTGAAGAGGAAGAGAGTGAGCTTGAGACTGAGACCTGAAGTCTCATAGGAAAAGGGGCTTTCCAGTTAGAGAAAACAGCCCATAGGGAGACCCCCAAAGCAGGAAGGAGGTGGAAACTTTCAAGGATGGACTACAGGCAGAAAGCAATGAGGGGAATTTTAACCTCTGTTCTTAGGACATGGGGAAGCCAAGTGTTTTATGCAGAGGGGTGGCCCAATGAGATGAAAGTTTCCAGCAGCTCAGTCCAGCTGTGGAGGAGATAGGAGTGGGCCAAGACCAGTGAGGAGACTCTTGAGAAGCCCAGGCAAGAGGTGGTGGTGGTTTTGATATGGGAGGGGGGCAGGGAAGTGCTGAGTAGAGAAGGGCAGGGCCCCTGGCGAGCGTTCCACCCTCAGTCTTGTGCCCATGGACCTAAATGAGAACTGGCACTCCTGTTTCCATGCCCAAATGTTGCACTGTACAAGACTACTCCGAACCACTACACCCCTGATCCTGTGCCCATAAAAACCTGAGACACTAGCGGGCACAGACACAAGCAGCTGGACATCAAGAGGAGCAGAAGAGCACACCAACAGACACCAGCAGACACTGGCAGGCCATCAACAGCAGGACAACATGGAATTCAGTCAGGGGCAGTCAGAGGAGAGTCGGGCTGCTGAGCGGCCCACTGCAGGGGAAGACCACCTTCCCACCCCATTCTCCTTCTGGCTCCCCATCCATCTGCTGAGAGTTACTTCCTCCACTCAATAAAACCTTGCACTAATCCTCCAAGCCCACGTGTGATCTGATTTTTCCAGCACACTAGGACAAGAACCTGGAATACAGAAAGGCCTCTGTCCCTGCGATAAGGCAGAGGGTCTAATTGAGCTGATTAACACAAGCTGCCTATGGATGGCTAAACTGAAAGAACTCATTGTAACACATGCCCACTGGGGCTTCGGGAGCTGTAAACATTCACCCCTAGACCCTGCCATGGGGTCGGAGCCCAAAAACACTCCCCACGACCTGCCTGTCTGCATGCTTCCCCTAGGAGTTTGAGTAGCAGGTCTCAGACAAAGCGAGCCACACCCCTGTCACACGCCCTGTGAGGGGGATAGGGAATTCCTCCCGTTTCAGTTTGTACTAGGATAGGAACTGCTGAGATGGGGAGAAGTGGGTGGATTCCAAAGGAGTTAGTGATGGGTTGGAGGTGGGTAGTGGAAAGGATACAAATCGGGTACCACAGCCAGGATAGAAGTGCCAGAGCCATTGGGAACATTCAAGAAAAACTCAGATTTGCGCAAAGAAAACATCTAGTATTTTCATTTGGAATGACCATGGATCTCAGTTTTCCAGGAACAATCCAAGGTAAGCCTATCATCCCAAAGTCTTGTCTGGTTTAGTTTAGAATTTGTTATTCTCAAAAATGCCCTGGTTTGGACCAACACATTAAACAGTCACTCTAGGCAAAGACTTGTGTGATTTGAAAGGCCTTGGAGACATCTGAGAGAAGATTTTGAGAATCTAGAAGGAGAAGAGGAGGAGCGCAGAAGTGAAGCTTCCTGAACTTGAATATCTGAGGACAGGCAAAGTTGCCGAGCAGGCGGGGTCCAAGAGTGAGGAGGCCAGAAATGTTACGGGAGGTGCATGACCTGTCTTCTAGTTTTCCTTTAGATCAGGGGCTGGCAAACTTTTTCTGTAAAAGGCCAAATGAACATTATTTGGCTTCCCAGGTCAAATGGTATTGGTCACTGATATGGTTTGGCTCTGTTTCCGCACCCAAATCTCATCTTGAATTGTACTTCCATAATTCCCACATGTTGTAGGAGGGACCCAGTGAGAGATAATTGAATCATGGGGGCTGTTTCTCCCATACTGTTCTCGTGATAGTGAATAAGTCTCACGAGATCTGATGGTTTTCTCAGGGGTTGCCATTAGCTCTGCGTCCCCACCCAAATCTCAGTTTGAATTATACTCCCATAATTCCCAAGTGTTGTGGGAGGGACCTGGTGGGAGATAATTGAATCATGGGGGTGGTTTCCCCCATACTGTTGTCATGATAGTAAATAAGTCTCATGAGGTCTGATGATTTTATCAGGGGGTTCCGCTTTTGCATTTTCCTTATCTCTTTGCCTGCTGCCACATATGTAACACAGGACTTGCTTCTCCTTGCCTTCCGCCATGATTGTGAGGCTTCCCCAGCCACATGGACCTGTAAGTCCAATTAAACCGTTTTCTTTGGTAAATTACCCCATCTTGGGTATGTCTTTATCAGCAGCGTGAAAACGGACTAATACAGTTTCTAATACCCAACTATGCCATTGGAGCAGATTTAGACACTGTGTAAATCAACCAGTGTGGCTATGTTCCAAAAACACTTCATTCACAAAAGCAGGTATGAGCTACATTTTGCCCACAGTAAGTAGCTGGCAGAGCTCAGTTTAGAATAACACTCCGGGCCTCTCCCTTTCTTATTCCTCCCCAGTGGAGGTGGGAAGGGGAGCAGGGCATTGGCACTGACGGGCTCTACTGGAGAGCTTAGGCCACCTCCTCTTTGGGGAGCTCTGTCTGAGTGCAGAGAGCTCCACAATGCTGGAAGTCATAGCGGGTGGGACTTGTAGGAGGGCCCTAAAGCTGTTCAGTGCTGACAGAAACACGTCTATGATCCAGCCTTATTCTGGGGTGAGTTATTAGTAGTCCCACTTGGCTAAGAGCACTAACTATGGTCTGCTCTCCTAGTTTTGTCAGAAATGGAAGTGATATTGTGACTCCATCTGCATGACATTTTTGCTCCAAACTGGGACGGGGAGGACTAGGTACATTGGCCACTGCCCTGACCAATTCCAACAGTAAAGGAAGTGTCTATTTCTCAGTTCCACTGTATTTTGGGTTGGATCTTTTTGTTGATGACTTGCCACTCTTTCAGGCAACTTCTGAAATAGTGTAGTCACTGTAGAGTCTGGTAGCACCTATTCTCTTCTGCTAAATGAAAACACATGACAGCCTGGTTGCTAAGTAATACATGTAAAACAGTGGTCGAGAGGTGGAGTTGGGGTGAGACACAAAAGGGGACATGACCTTGAAGGCCTTGGAGATTCTACCAGGTAGGGGTGGGGGCTAAGTTCCCTCTCGCGTCTGTCTCGCTTTCAGATGCCCACCCTCACTCAAAAACATTATTAGGTTTGCAGCAATCACCCAAGGACTATACATCCTTTATTATTATTATTACAAAATACAGACAAACAAAGCAGAAAATAAAAACCACCTTTAATCTCCACCCAGAGATACTTATTAATAACGATTTGGCATGTATTTTCCAGATGCAAAATGAGATCATACTATCCATGTTGTTTTGTGGTCTACTTTTGGCATTTAAAATATAATAAATATCCTTCCCTGTTCCAGAGAAGAACATACACCGTGATTTTTATTACACGATTCATTTACTCGTTCCTCTGTGATTGGCCATGTAGCTTGTTTCCAAGTTTTCCCAGTAAAAACAATGCTACAGTGTGCATTCTTATAGCTAGTTCTGGGAGCACTTTTTGAATTATTTTCTTAAGCTGAATTCCAAGAAGACAAGCATGATTGTAGAAGACCTCATCCTTCTTAGGGGGCCTTGACTTGAAGTAAGTTTAAGTTTCCTATAGAGGAGGAGCAGGCTTGACTGTGCTTACATGTTGGTTCCAGCAATCTCTCGACAACTGTCGTTGTGGGTTATGGAGTTACAGCCTCACTCTAGAAGAATCTCTAACCCACCAGGAGAGTACAATAGTGTGGAATCTCTGCTTCCATCTCTCCGGGGAAGATGGGCTTTGTCAGTTGCAATGGGGAGACCAGAGAAATGCAAAGATCAAGAGACAAGGTGAGTCCCAGCCATTTAGAAAATGAGGTGAGAATACCCCAAATATTCCCTCTGTCTGCACTGTGAGAAGTGGGGAGTCTGCAGTTTTCTCCCTCTTTTTGCCATATTTTAAACTGTGTCGTCAGAGCTTGGTAAGGTTACCTTAGGGGCCAGAAATGGCTCATCAGGAGGCCCCTCAGTTATTCAGAACTCACTGAAGCAGGGGTCTAGAAGAGGGGCAAGGACCTGGCTCCGGGCTTCATGGAGGAAGGCAGTGAACCCTAGGACTTCCTTCTGGACCATCCAGCCCAAGTCAGCAGGTGAGGAAAGAGCTAGACTCAGGGCAGAAGACCTGCCAGGAGTAAGGAACATGTCTTTGGCTTCTATCTTCCTTGTTTTTCTTTCAGACTCAAGGAAATGTGGCAGGTGGGCTGCAGCAGCCACCGCAGAGGGAAGGGCTCCCTAAAAACGGGCTGGATCTCCACACCAACTCCAAAACTCTGCATCACCTAAGATGCTTCTACAGAGGTTCTCAGCCCCACCATGCATCCGGGTCACAGTGACCGAATTTAAGGCACAGGTGCTTAGACCCCAGAGGTTCTGACTTAATAGATCCAGGGAGAAGCCTCAATGTTGGCAAGGCTTTAAAAGGCTTTGAAACCACAGAGTGATTGCTTTAGATGGCAGGGAATGGTGTAAAGGAAAGACAGTGGGCTTTGGAATTGACTGATTGATCTGAGGGCCTGGATAGTGGGAATAAAAATAAATAATAGTATGTACCTCTATAAAGTGGCTTCCACACAGTAGGTACTCGAATGGCAACTTAACATGATAAGAATTAATTACTTGCATGGCTGCAAGAGGAACTATAAAAGAGAATGGAAGAACAGGTGGTGGGAGAATACAGCACGGTCACTCTTGCTTGTCAAATCTGACCTAAGAGTCTTGGCATCAAAATGGCATCAAAAGAGAACTGGAACTATTTGTTTTGCAGCAAACAAAAGGTAAAGAGGTAGTCCTAAATGTCGGCCCTGGGATCCAGACTTCCTATTTATACCAATGTGCTGTGCAAATGGTTTAAGGATTGAGTGGCCATTTAGCTTTATCTTCCCTTCCTGGCCTGCTGTTAGATTGGAGGGCTGGGGTCTGCTTTGTGTTAAAGATTATCTCCCTGGAGGGAATGTAATCTGCTATTAGTATGTCTTGTAGGTGGAGGCCAACTGCTTTCCCACAGTCTAAATCTGAATTCTGTTTCCCCACCATTCTATTTAGTAACAGCCATTGGCCAAGGGGAAGAGAATGAAGGATTCCAAGACAGGCTTAAAGCTTTGAGTCTAAATTGAATAGGTGTTTCCTCCTGCCGGTTTAGGATGATCTCTTTGTGTAACTCACAAGGAGGCTAATCCAATTCCAGGTCTGAGGTCGTCACATCACTGCTTTTAAGGCTCCTGAAAAGTCCACAGTAACTCAAGCAATCTTTCTCCCTTAGATGCTTTATACTTCAAGATTCTGGTCTCTTGACTTTTTAATTGATCTTCATTTGGCACTTCATACTTAGAACACATCAGCTGGAAGGTTCTTTGTTCCTTCCCTCAGAAATTAATGATGTGTGGGGAAACTTTTAGATGCACCAGGGGAATGTTAATTAAAAGAGGCCTGCTCAGAGACCTTCTGCAAAACAATCATCCTTTGAATACGTGGCTGCTCACCCTGCCCCAATCTGTCAGCTTTGTAAGTCTGGGTTTCACGTATTAAGAGTTTCTTAGTGTAGGACTCACTTTTGAACCTCCTTCGGGCTCCAACATAAAGCCTTGAGCTGGGTCTGCAGGGAACAGTGTGAGCCAGTTAGCATGTGGTGGTGACGGCCACAGCCTCTTGCTGGGCTCTAAATCATGGCGAAAACCCCAGAGCTAAAAGCATCACCCCTTTCTGGCACTTTCAATTTAAAAACCATGCTATATTTTTGTTTCCAATTATAGAAGGAGAAAAATAAAAGCATCTGGAACTCATTACTGTCCCTTTATTCCACGCCATAACTTTAAGAAAGCAAAATAAGCACTCTCACAAATGCACAGGAAAAGAGAGGAAGCAATGACTCCAGAACTAAGCCCTCACACCCCAGACCCCACTCCCCTGTGCATCTCTGTGCCCATATTGCAAACACATGGAGCGTGGGGTTTATGACGGAAACCTTGACAGCTTGCCAGCTCACAGGTCACCAGCTCCTGCAAGGAGAAAGCTCAAGGGAGTCTGCAAGTCACCTGGCTGCTCAGGACACTGGCTCCCTCTGTCTGGCCATTCCTAATGTGCAACCCTTGACCCCAGTCCAAGAATCCAAGCCCAATAAGGTCAGGCCTTCTCCTGAAACATCTGCGTGAATGGCAAGGATCCTGGTTCCAGGAATCCAAGACTCCAGTGGATGATAGGAAGAACTCAGCTTGCAAAAAAGGCAAGGTGGTATCCCCTTTCATGCCACACAGAAGAAGATTGACACATGACTCCTGGGGGCCTTGGGACCCAAACCCGAACTCCTTGGCATGCCACACAAGGCCCTTCCTGGTCTGCTCCCTGTTGCTGCCCTGGAATTGTTATCATCGTGCTCTCTGAGCACACTGTCCTCTCCCAGATGATAATTTATTTCTCTAAACAAACCGTGAACAGCCTTGTCCTTGCCCAAACAGCTCCCCAATCTTCAAAGCTCTTCCTTGACCCATTTCTATGCCTCTGCCCATGCCTGATAATACAGTTCATAAATAGTGCCTTCATTCGAAATGCACTCTAAATAGTTATTGACCTCTAACTCCATGCTCAGTGTGGTGGTGGAGTTGGGGCTCAGAAATACAATACCCCCAAACATGGCATCTTGGAAATTAAGAAAACAGCAGAAGCAAAAAGGCCATTCTCTTGACTTTTTTCCACCTTCCTGTGTAAGAGCTGGCCATAAAGGAATTATCTCACTGCCTCTTCTGAAAGTAGGTCACAAGACCCTATGTGACAGGTGTCCTACCCTGTACCCAGAGGAGAGGAATGCTACACAGAGAAGCCAAGAGGGATCTGAACAAACAGGTCATGCTAATTCCCTTCAATTTATTATTATTAACTCATACCTCTCTTGTCTGATCATATTTTTACATAACTGCCCATTCTTCATGAAACATAAGCATACAAATATAGTTTTCCCTGGGTCTTGTTCATTTAAAAAAAAAAAAAAGACCTTTAGGAGACAGGGTTTTACTCTGTCACCCAGGCTGGAGTGCAGTGTTGTGATCATAGCTCACTGTAGCCTCAACTCCTGGACTCAAGTGATCCTCCTGCCTCGACCTCCCAAGTAGCTGAGACCACAGGTGTGTGATATGTCTCACTCAGCTAATTTAAAAAGATGGTTTTTTTTTTTTTTTTTTTCTAGAGATGGGATCTTGATGTTTTGCCCTGGCTGGTCTCAAACTCCTGGCCTCAAACAATCTTGCCAGAGTGTTGGGATTATAGGCTTGAGCCACCACATCTGGCCTAACTGTTCATTTCTGTGGGCTCTCATGTCATGGGAAAGCTTGGTTAAAGAAATCTGCTATGCTTTTATCTTGTTAATTTGTCTTTTGTTATGAGGGTGTTAGCCAAGGACCCTCTTGATGGGTGAGGAAAAGATATTACCTTTCTTTTTTTTTTTTAGACAGTTTCACTCTTGTTGCCCAGGCTGGAGTGCAATGGCATAATCTCAGCTCACCGCAACCTCCACCTTCCAGGCTTAAGCAATTCTCATGCCTCAGCCTCCCAAGTAGCTGGGTTTATAGGCATGTGCCACCTAACCCAGCTAATTTTTGTATTATTAGTAGAGACGGGGTTTCTCCATGTTGGTCATGGCCTCGAACTCCTGATCTCAGGTAATCTGCCCGCCTCGGCCTCCCAAAGGGCTGGGATTACAGGTGTGAGCCACTGCGCCTGGCCAATATTATCTTTTCTCGGCTGCAGTAGACACTAGAGCTACAGGAGAGAAAAAGACAGGGTACTTGGACTCAGAGAACCTAAAGGGGAGTGCTCATTCAGTTTGGTTTATTTTTAGCCAGTGACTACGAGGTATCTGGCACTGTAGGGCTGTTTTGGTTTCCTACAGATGCTATAACAAACTTAATGGCTCAAAACAACCACAAATTTATTAGCTTACCATTCTGTTGTCCAGCATGAGTCTATGCTAAAATCAAGATGTCAGCAGGAGTGCATAACTTCCTGGAGGCTCTAGGGGAGAACTGGTTTCCTTTCCTTTTCCAGCTTCTAGAGGCCATACTTTCCTTTGCTCCTGGCCCCATCCTCCATCTTCAAAGCCAGTAACAGCAATAGGGGCCTTCACATACCACATCACTCTCTCACTGCCTCCCTCTTCTATTTCTAAAAACTCTTGTCCAAACCCTTGTCTAAAAACATTTGGTCCACCTAGATCATTTAGTATAATCTTTTTAAAGCCAGATGATTAGCAACTTCCATTCCATCTGCAATCTTAATTTCCCTTTGCCATGTAATGTAAAACATTCCTGTGATTAGGACAAGGACTGGACATCTTGTAGGGATGCATTATTCTGTCTACCACAGAGGACCCAATGATAAAGGGAATACTGTCATTCCCCTTAAAGAGACATTTTTGCAAAGCCTTCCTTAAAAACACAAGCAGGATTAAGAAACTTCTTTTATATTCCCATTACACTATTTGCACTTTATAAACACCTCTTGTATAACATTTAACGTGCTTAAAGCAGTGTTTGTCAGAGTGTGGGACAAGTAATACTTGATAGTTTGCATTTAGTCATTTTGCGCTTTAATAATTATGCATTTATTTTAATGTGATTGAAGAGCATAAGTAGCATATCCAACCTGTGATATAATCTTTCCTTTTAAATTAAATCCATTTAAGCTTTTAAAGAGTGAGACATGTAAAATATGAATTAGTGGTACATATTGCATAGGCCAAGGCAAAAAAAAAAAAAAAAGGAAAGCCATACTTGAGATGACTGCAATATAGGAAAAACTCTCCTAGAGTTAATGTTTTCTGGATAAATTCTGAGTTCCTTAAGGGCAGAGATTTGTCCATCTGCTTATTACTGTATTAATTTTCATATTTTTGGAATCTGGTACCTATGACAGCAATAGGCGCTCAAATGTTTATTGAATGAATAAGTAAAGTAGGATTGTCTTGTAGACTTCCATTTGCTTCAACTTTATACCTTTTGAATTACTTTCACATTGTGGAAATGCAGCTAAAGTAACAGTTGAACAATCATCATCTGCTATTTTAGTTATTTTATTTTAGCGAGATTTTGCTATAATGTGTACTCTGTGGAAATAATATATGATGGCACAAATATTAAAGATTAAATGTGGCTGAGACTCAGATTCTTGTTAGTGGATTAACAAGTGAAAATTATACCAAAGTATAGGAAGGTCATACAGGAAGTATATATAAATTATATTTTATATGTACTTTAAATATAAATTATATTTTATATATAAGCTATACATTATAGTTTATTTATTTATTTTTTTTTTGAGACGGAGTCTCGCTCTGTCGCCCAGGCTGGAGTACAGTGGCCGGATCTCAGCTCACTGTAAGCTCCGCCTCCTGGGTTCCCGCCATTCTCCTGCCTCAGCCTCCTGAGTAGCTGGGACTACAGGCGCCCGCCACCTCGCCCGGCTAGTTTTTTGTATATTTTAGTAGAGACGGGGTTTCACCGTGTTAGCCAGGAGGATCTCGATCTCCTGACCTCGTGATCCGCCCGTCTCGGCCTCCCAAAGTGCTGGGATTACAGGCTTGAGCCACCGCGTCCGGCCCATTATAGTTTATAATATAAAATTTTACCAAAGTATAGGAAGCTGATATATACACTAGACTTCCACCTTTTCCCTCCTGATACCTGAATCTTAGTAAAAGTGTTCTGGTTTGGTGGATGTTTATTGAATTACATGGTTCATTAACTTGTTCATGCATTCAGCACTATGGCAGGTCCATTGCCTGCTGAGAATAAGCAAGATGTGGAGGACACATAAACAAGACCCAGTCACTGCCTTTGAGAAGCTTTGAGAGCAAGATCCACACTTAAACCTATTACTGCCACATAATCAAAAAGCTATACCAGGAATGCCGTTTCCTGGGCTTGGAAGCATTCAAGCTGAGTTTGCAGTTTGAGTTCAATCGAGTTAATTACTGCTACACCAAAGAAAGCAAAAACAAATAAACTCCTATGAAAGAATATAACAGAATCCAGAATTCTACAACATAAACTTTGTAAGATGCAGGGTACAATGAAAAACTATTCAACATATGAAAAGCCAAGAAAATGTTACCTATTCTTGAGAGAAAAGACAATCAATGGAGCTCAAAACCAGATGGTGAAATTTGCAGATTTGGGTTTTAAAGCACCTTTAAGCCACATTCATTGACTTAAAGGAAAATATGCTTGCAATGAATGCAAAAATAGGAAATCTCAGTGGAGGAATATAATCCATAAAAAGACCCAAACAGAAATTCTAGAACTGGGCTGGGCACAGTGGCTCATGCCTGTAATCCCAGCACTTTGGGAGGCTGAGGCAGGAAGATTGCCTGAGCTCAGGAGTTCACAACCAGCTTGGGCAACATGGTGAAACCCAGTCTCTACTAAAAAACACACAAACACACACACAAAATAGCCAGGCATGGTGGTGTGTGCCTATAGTCGCAGCTACTTGGGAGGCTGAGACAGGAGAATTGCTTGAACTCAGGAGGCAGAAGTTGCAGTGAGCCGAGATTACGCCACTGCACTCTAGCCTGGGTGACAGAGCGGGACTCCGTCTAAAAAAAATAAAGAAAAGAAATTCTAGAACTGAAAAACACAACCTCTGAAATTTAAAATGTACTGGATGTGCTTGAGAGCAGAATGGGAATGATACAGGAAAAAGTCCGTAAACTTTAAGATAGATCCATAGAAATTATTTAATCTTAAAAAAAAGGGAGAGAAAAAAAGTTTAAAAAATAATAGTCTCAGGAACCAATTGAAGAAGTTTAACATATATACATTTGGAGCCTCAAAAGGACATAAGAAAGATTGAGACAGAAACAATTATAATAAATAATGGATGAAATTCCCAAATTTTATGAAAGACAAAAATTTGCAGATTAAAGAAACTCAGGAAACCCCAAGCAAGGTAAATATGAATAAATATGAAGAAAACCATGCCTAGGGGACATCACAGCTAAATGCTGAAAATAAAAATAAAGGGGAAAAACCTTAAGAGCAACCAAAGAAAATGATATAATACATACAGGAGACAAAGATTTGAATGATTTTGACTTCTTATTAAAAACTCTGGAGGCCAGAAGATAGTAGAAGAACATTTTTAACGTGCTGAAAGAAAATTCACTTGGCAACCATTCAGTGAAAATATTCTTCGAAAACAAGGTGAAATAAAGATATTTTCAGATAAAAAGAAAACAGAATGTGCTAACAGAATGACACTACCCGAAATAAAAGAAAAAATTTAAGTTGAAGAGAAATAAGAAAAGCTGGAAAATCAGGTCCTTAAGAAGGAATAAAGACTGTCAGCAATGACAAACATCTGTCTAAATATGATCAACCCCATAACTGGGAACTATATCCCTCCTTCCCTATATGAGTTCTGTTTAAAGTTGAACACAAAAGGAATTCCATGATATCTCGGACATGGAAATGAAGCAGTAACCATTACCCCCTGAAGGCTTGGAGTCAGATGTAGTGACTGAAGAAGAAACAATTTGGGCTTGGTTTACAGATGGTTCTACACAATATACTGGTATACAAAAGGAGAGCTGCAACATGACATTGCCACTGAAGGACAGGGGTAAACAGAAATTCTCTCTGTTGGCAGGAATTCAAGCAATGTACCTGTTGTTCATTTTGCCTAGAAGGAGAAGCGGTTAGAGAGACTATGTATACTGGCTTATGGGCAAAGGCAAATGGTTTGGCCAGATGGTCAGGGACTTGAAATACAATTGGGAAATTAGTGACAAGAGGATCTGGGGAAGAGATATATGGATATGTGGATAGGCCTCTTGAATGGACACAGAGGACAAAGATATTTGTGTGCCACACGAATGCTTGCAAAAGAGCAAACTTACCTGGGAAGATGTTAATAGACAAGATGGCCCATTCTGTAGATGTCAGTCTTGTGACCACCTTTCCCTGTCTTTGCCCAATGGACTCATGAACAAAGTGAACATGGTAGCAGAGTTAGAGACTATGCATGGGGTTTCACTTACCAAAGCTATCCACCTACAGCCACTGCTGGGTGCCCAACCAGCCAACTGCAGAGATCAACAATGAGTTCCTGATAAGTTATCATTCCCAAGGGAATCAGCCAGGCATATGGTAGCATATTTTTTACATTCTCTATCCCTTCCATATGGCAGGGATAGCACTTTGGTCTCACCAAAATAGACACTTACTCTGTATATGGATTTGTCTTTCTTGCCTGCAAACCTTCTGCTAAAACCATCATCTCTAGGCTCACAGAGTGCTTTATTTAGTGCCATAATATTCCATGTAGCATCGCTGCTGATGAGAGGGCTCATTTTATAGCACATAAAGTGCCACAATGGACTCACAGAATGCCCAAGTCTCACAATCATCCTAAAGCAGCTGGCCTGGTAGAATGATGGCATAGCCTTTTGAAGACTCAGTTGTAGTGTCAGCTGGGTGGCAACATTTATGGGCCTCCAGAATGTGATACTTGCTGTAACTCCATATAGGCTGATGTTTCTCTCAAAGTCTGAGTTAAGATGTCTGGGAATCAAGGGGTGAAAAAGGGAGCGATTTCTCTTACTACTCCCTTAATAATTCACAAGCAAAGTTTTTGCTTTTTGTCCCCATGATTTTGGGTTCTGCTTGTCTAGAGGTGTTTGATTGTGACAGAGGACATGACAGTGGTTCTATTAAACTGGAAGCTGAGACTACCACCTGGCTCCTTTGTGTTTCTCATGCCATGAACCAACAGGAGGAGAAAGAGCTTACTGCACTGACTGGGGTGCTCTATCCTGTCTCTCAAGTGGAAATGGTGGTGACCTCACATGAGGGCAGATGAGCATGTGTCTGAACCATAGGAGATCCTCTTGGGCACCTCTTAGCACTCCCATGTTCTGTGACAAATGTTAGCAGGAAATGACAACAAGCCAGTTCAGACAGGACTGCCAGTGGCACAGAGCTTTCAGGAACGATGAAAAGCATGACTGCTGAGGTGCTTGCTAAGACAAAGAGAATATAGACTGGGTGGGGAAGAAGTAAGTGATGAGTGTCATCCATGACCATGTGGCCAGTTGAAGAAAACCAAGACTGCCATCATGATTCATAATTTCAAAAAGGGACTCAGTTAGAAGAGAAATGAGCATCACACCAAGATGGATAAGAGGAAGCTTTGTCTATCCTCTTTCAGGGAGAGGATGACATGTTTCGGGTTTTCAAGGATAGTTGTGCATCATGTTAGGTGGAGGCATTACTCTTCTACTCTCCTTATTTGGAGGTCATGGTTCAAAGAGGTGTGTGTGGATACCAAGTTGATATAGAATCCAGGGGTGTCCAAACTTTTAGCTTCTCTGGGCCACATTGGAAGAAGTATTGTCTTGGGCCACACATATGATACATTAACACTAATGATAGCTGAAGAGTTTTTAAAAAATTGAAAAAATAATCTCTCAATATTTTAAGAAAGTTTACAAATTTGTGTTGGGTCATATTCAAAACTGTGCTGGGCTGCATGCAGACCACAGGTCACAGTTTGGGCAAGCTTGGTGTAGACTGTGTCAGATTGTCCTATTGACAACTTGGTTGAGTTGGAAATTTCACTCCCAGAATCCTCTTTTCTGTATAGTTCTAGGTTAAAATTGGCCAAGAGGGGAACTTGAAAAAGATCTGGGAGGCAGAAGTGAAGTGACATCATTTTTGCAGGTCGTCATGGTCACATGCAGAAACAGCAGCACAGAGGTGCCACAGATCCTGGCTTGGCCTTGCTCCCCTCTGCTCCACGCCCAGCACATCCTCCTAACTGTAGATCCACTGACCAACAGTGGCCCTGGGGCCACCATCAGACTCTTGGTGGCAGACCCACAGAGTGGTGGTTGTGCTCAGGCAGCAGCCTCCCATCAACATGTCCCCCACTTCATGGTCCCACTTGGTGGCTGGATGTACCTGGTCTCTCAGATTTCTCTTGAAAGCTCCAACTTGTCCATCTACACCAGTGCTTCAGGAAGACTGGTTAATGACTTTGTCTCTAGCCTTCTACCTCTCCTAAACTACCTTCACCTCCCCAATTCCTCTCATCATTATGTAAGGTCTAATTCCTGAACTAAATATCTGATTAGGTTGCTGCAAAAGTAATTGCGGTTTTTGCCATTACTTTCAATGCCGTTACTTTTGAAAGTAATGGTGAAAATCGCAATTACTTTTGCACCAACTTAATATCTAATAATATTCATAGTGGTTCCACTTCCCTGGATGTATTTTGGCTTCCACACCAGGTGGAATGGAGAAGGGGAGGTTGGGGGTATATTAGGGTTTTCTAGAGAAATGGGAACAATACTATATTTATATTATATATATACATTATATATATAGATGATTTCTTATGGGAATTAGCTCATGCAATTATGGAGACCAGGAAGTCCCATGACCTACTGTTGCAAGGTGGGGAACCGAGAAAACCAGTGATGTAATTCAGAGTCCACAGCCCTGTGAAACATGGCCTTCCAGTCTGAGGTCAAAGGCCTGAGAACTGCAGTGGGGGCAGGGGAGACCTGTAGGGTAAGTTCCAGGTTCCAATGGCTGGAGAAGCAGGAGCACAGAAGTCTGAGGGTAGGAAAAGATGGATGTCCCAGTGCAAGGAGAATGAGACTGTGTCCTTCCTCCCCGTTTTTGTTCTATTTCAGGCCTTCAATGGATTAGATGATGCCTACCCACAATGGGGAGGGTGGGTCTTCTTGACTCCATCCACTGATTCAAATGCAAATCTCTTTCAGAAATACTCTTCTAGACACACCCAGAAATAGTATTTTACCAGATATCTTGGCCACCCTTAGCCAGGCAAGTGGACAAGTAAAATTAACCATGACAAGTAGTGAAGTAAAATTTACCATGACAAGTAGTGAATTGCACACTTGGGCTGAAAGTTTCTGTCAGTGAAGAGGTACATCATTTCTGCTTGAGCCTCATTAGCCAAAGCAGATCCGATGGCCACACCTAACTTCAAAAATGGCAGGGAAATGCGATCCTATTGAGCCTAAAAGGAACTTGAACCAGAATATTTGTGGACATGCGAAGGTGACCACCTGCATAGGAAATGAGTAAATGACCAATAGATATTTGGATATTTGGATGAATGTACAGATGTGAGATTTTAAATATTTATGAAGGTCAGTAGAAATCAACAAAGAGGAAAACAAACTTTCATTCATCAAGTCTCATGCACTAACCTTGTATAAAATCACATACAAGCTTTTCATTAGACCTCAAAAACTCCTATCAAATCAATTTCCTTCTCATTTTACAAACTCCATGAAATGAGGAACCATGCTTTTTTTTTTAATGGACTGTATTTTTTAGAGCAGTTTTAGATTTCCAGGAAAAACATTGAGAAGATAGTCTGGAGAGTTTACATAATGTTGATGAAAAGAGTCAAACTCTGTAAAATATTTGAAGAGATTTATTCTGAGCCACATATGAGTGACCATGGCCTGCGACACAGCCCTCAGGAGGTCCTGAGAACGTGTGCCCAAGGTGGTTGGGGTACAGCTTGGTTTTATGTGTTTTAGGAAGGCATGAGACATCAATCAATGCATTTAAGAAATACATTGGTTTGGTTTAGAAAGGCAGACAACTCAAAGCAGGGGCTTCTCGGCTATCCGTAAATTTAAACATTTTCTGGTTGAAAATTGGTTGAGGTTCTCTGAAGATCTAGGATTGACAGAAAGAATGTTCAGATTAAAGATAAAGAATTGTGGAGATTCTTTTTCATCTGCACAAGTTTTATTATGCAGATGAAACTCTTAGATAGCAGACTTTAGAGAGAGCACGCGGTAAATTGTTTTATATCAGACTTAAAAGGGTGCCTGGCTCTTAGTTGATTATCTCCTGGATCTGGGAAGGAAGGAAGGAAGGAAGGAAAACCAAGGGGAAAGGGGATTCTCTATAGAATGTGGATTTTTCCCACAAGAGACTCTGCAGGGCAATTTCAAGGTATGGCAAGGAAATACATTTTGGGGTAAAACATTTTGATTTTCTTCCTTGTTATGCCAGAGTCAGTTTGGAAAGTCATGAATACAGGATTAAATAAAAACCATTTGATTAGAATTTATGGTTTGTAGGGCATGACTCCCCAGACCCTTTAGAAAGGAATTTGGGTAGGGTAAAAAATCAGAGCTTAGTCCTCAGTCCTCCCTCTTGGCCAAAAAGCATTCGCAGAAAACATATGCAGGCCAACAGCAGCAGATTCCATGGCTCTAGCAACGCTTATTTCTAGAGTTGTCTGATCTGGTCATTTGGTGAGGTCCCACAGTGCTAGGAAGGTGCATTCCTAGTGTAGTCTGGTTGATGGTAGTAGTTCTAAATATTATCGATTTGGATAATGGGGGAAGGACATGGTCTGACTTGATGCAATAGCCAATTGCTCACCGAGTGAGATGGAGTCAGTCTTAGGGTTTAGTCTAAAAAAACCATCCTGGATCAGATCTATTTTCCGAGTTACTATGATCCGGGTTTTTAATTGTGTCTTTCCTTTTGCTGTATGTGGCATAACATGTAAAAGAAAATGTCTAATGTTAATATAGTAACAAATATTATAAAGAGAGTGAAAGTTTGGGCATCCAGGGTTAAGTTAGAATCAGAGGGTAGTAACCAACCCAAACAGCCAGAAAACCCCGCACGCATCATCATACTTTTGATCAGACTCACAATGTGTTTACGCTCCTTATTAAGGGTTATTTGAACCTTGTGATAAATCTTACTTGAGAATTGTAGGACCCACATTAAATTAGAATTTAATAAATTTAATCTGTTTTCCAGCCAATGTATTTCCATAGCTATAGTAACCTATGCATATAACATAAAGTAAATGCCAGAAACACCTGATCCTCAGCGTTTAAATTGTTATAGACTTGTTAACAGTAGACAAAGCTATTCCTCCCCCACCCCCACTTTTGTATTGCACCATATACTGGTATTTGGAGAGAAAAGGTCTTGTCATAGACGAAATTATATAATTCTACAGTGTTATTTTTTCCTTGGCAGGACTTCCTATGGCTGAGGACCATAAGAGTTAAAAGACTTATAGCCAATTAGTTGCTCTAGGCCAGATAGGAAGGGTTGTGGAGAGCCATTTGTTACTTTTAAAAATTATTATTTTAAGTAAAAGGCCAACAGAAAACGAACAGGCAAAGTTGCAAGACTGACTTATTTTTAACTTCTATGTGTTGAGCTGCTGTGAGCTTGGTTTTTTGTTTTATACAGACTTACAGCAATTAGCTATACAAAACATAAGTGCTGTTCTGAAAAATTAAAAATATATATGGATAGATAGGTTTATTTTTACCACTCATCATGGGGAGTGTTATACCCAGGAAACTTTGTGGTAAGGTATTTTATCCTGTTAGTAAATATTTTTCTTTAATTTTATAGTAAAATTTTATGGTTTGGATGGCTGCAAAAGTGACTCATAATAGGTTAGAAGACAACCAAACTTGTTTTACCAGCTGTTTAGGCTTTTTTTTGGACCTCCTTCTTGATTTGGAGGGTTTCATCTTGTCCTAATTTTATCCCTCAAAACTGGCCCTTACAATTGTACATGCCCACCTCTTCCACGATACTCCCTGAGCCTAGAGGCAAGCAGTTTGTATAGTTCTGGCAGCAAAGCATTAGCAGTGAAACAGATCCACACCCAGTGGATGTCAAATGAGGGAGATTCGTATCTCTGGTCTTCAGAATACCATGATTTTGGTTTCCATGGATGTAAAACAAAAAGAGATAAATAACATTTATAGTTTGACAGTTATAACAGTCATTTGTATGTTAGAACAGAAAAGGAACCTATTCCATTAGGGAACCAACTAAAACATGAAGAAAATTATAATATGGTGCTTTTAGAGGATTATTGTAGCCAAGAAATAATGATTTAATCTGTACGTAAAAAGTTACAGTTGAAATCTAGTATTAAGTGTTACACTTTGTCCTTGAAACAATTTTTGTACTGCCTTTTTTATTAAAGAGAATATTATAACCAGGCCAATTTGTGTGCAATGCTAGTTTTAGGCTTATTATGCTTGCCTGATTATTTGCATAAAATGCAGCAAGAAATTGACTGGCCATATAGACTCCTTTTAAAGTTGGTTTTGCTGAAACTTTACCTAAAAATAAGCTATACCAGTTTCAGTCTTGGTAAAATAACCAGTGTCACCAATTGTTAGGAAAAAAAAAAAAAAACTATTATTGAACTTACACAGACAACTGTATTGCCATAAAATTACAATCTGAATTTTGGAGGACTCAGAAAGGGAAATTTGCTTACAAAACATACTTTACCCAAATAATTTAAAAGAAAAAGATTTTCTTGACCCTTTTTTAACCAGAGCAGCAGCTTTTAAAACAAGATGTTTGTTTACCTTCGAAACGCCACTTACAAATCATACAACTCAGGAGAGCTATTAGGCACTGTGGAATTTAGCAACGTCTTACACTTAGTTCTAGAAAAGAGCCTCTCTGCTTATTAGGCAGCAAGATTTTATGTAAACCATTTTTAGTTTATTACAGAACTTTTTGGGAAACATTATTTCCATTAATATAGGGGTAACTTTAGTTAATATTCCATAGCAAGCCAGTAAATGCTCCATCAAAATACCTCAGCTGTTGTTATTGAAAAGTACTCACGGGCCGGGCGCGGTGGCTCACGCCTGTAATCCCAGCACTTCAGGAGGCGCGAGGAGCGGGCGGATCACCGAGGTCAGGAGATCGAGACCATCCTGGCTAACACGGTGAAACCCCGTCTCTACTAAAAAATACAAAAAACTAGCCGGACGAGGTGGCGGGCGCCTGTAGTCCCAGCTACTCGGGAGGCTGAGGCAGGAGAATAGCGGGAACCCAGGAGGCGGAGCTTGCAGTGAGCTGAGATCCGGCCACTGCACTCCAGTCTGGGCGACAGAGCGAGACTCCGTTTCAAAAAAAAAAAGAAAAGAAAAGAAAAGAAAAAAAAGAAAAGTACTCACAGTTTTTGCCATCAGCCCTGATAAATGCTCCACACGAAAGGCTATGCAGTGGACGATTTACATAAGCAGGTTTACATGTCTTCAGTCTTATAGTACTAGAAAGGGGAGAACACCCCCCAGTGACTTAGATATAGTACCCATTTTTATAAGGCATTTAGGTAAAAGGGGTTACAACTACCTTACAGAAAGCTTGTTTAAATATTTTATGTTTTATAATTCTATGAACCAATATATTTTTATGTTCTGGTCCCAGGAAGCGTTTTACCCCAGACCATTTTACCTTTTCTGGTGAAAAGGGTTTGGGTTTCCAGCGGGGGACTGCATCTGTAAGATCTATGAGGGATATCAGATTTGATAAGGCTTCCTAAATAGACCTATGATTCTATAGGAGGGGCACCCATGTAAAAGAGGCCCCTCAACCCCTACATTTACCATGATCCAGGTAATAGACTTATTAGGTGGGAGGATATCCAGTTATAAAGCTAGTCCAACATGGCTTGCATATGAAACATATTAACTGCTTCATCTAGGTACTTCACTTGGTATTTTATAGGGAGACTTGTGCAGTCCCCTTCTCAGGGCAAACGGACCTTATATGGCCCACTAGGCTGATTGGTCTTGTCTTTTCTTTCATTCTTTTGAGATGGAGTAGTCTTATTCTGTCGTACAGTGGCACCATCCTGGCTCACTGCAACCTCTGCCGCCCGGGTTCAAACGATTTTCCTGCCTCAGCCTCCCAAGTAGCTGGGATTACCAGGCACCTGCCACCGTGCCCGGCTAATTTTTTTTCTTTTTTGTAGTTTTAGTAGAGACGGGGTTTCATCATCTTGGCCAGGCTGGTCTTGAACTCCTGACCTCATGATCCACCCTCCTCAGCCTCCCAAAGTTCTGGGATTACAGGCGTGAGCCATCGCGCCCGGCTGCTTTTTCAGGATAACTCCTTGTGCATTAGTGATTGTTCAGTAGTGAGCTCTGGGTCCTGCAAGCTCTTACATTTTGTAGCATTTAAAATTAAGAATTTTGTCCTTAAAGCAGTTAAGTGGTTATTTTTACAATTTACTAAAGTTTGTTGTTGTTGTTGTTTTTAAAGAAGCTAAATGATACCAATCTACAAAGTGGAACAATTCCTTTACTTTACACCCTTTGGTTTTAAATAGTTACTTGGTTTTGCCCTTCCCCCATATCAACTATTTTCTTGGTAACCATAGAGCTCAGAGTTTTATGGCCCTAGATTGTTTTTTTTTTTATTTAGTTTTATTTGTATAATTTCCTTTATTAGAAAGCAACTCTTAGTTTCTTAACCAAAAGAAACTTACATTTTTTTTGAGAATTGACATCCTTATGTTTATAAAATTTTAAGGAAAGCATATTTTATGCTTCTATTTAACTGTTTAGTAACCCAAATTTCCAGTCGGAGAGAAGGAAAAACCTAAGGGTTTAACATAACTTTGAGAATTTTAAATTACTGGAGAATTTTGAGATTAAATTTACGAAATTAATTTTTTACCAAAGATTACCAAGGTCATGTGAATTAAAAGGCATCTGAGCTAGTGTTTACCAATTTGATAAGCATTTACAATTTGTTAAGTTACTTGATCAGAGCTTTTTCATGTGGTTTGGTAGTGAAATATCACTTCTACACGACACATACAGAAATAGAGATATAACGGGCATGCAGAATTAAAAGGCAGGTCTTTATTTGCCTGTTTTCAAAAATAATTTGTCTCCCTTACTTAGATAATTCGTAAAAGTTACAGGAGGCAACAAAAGGTGAAGAAGAGAGCCATCATTAAAGGCCTTTTAAAAGAGAAAGAGTGGCATTGTAAAGATATCAAGCTGAAGAATGTTAAAGAAACAGATTATAGAATTTAAAATTTTAAAGCTTTTGCATTGAAAAGGTCAATATTTGTAATAAAATCTTGTTTTAACCAATTGTTTAGTTTTGTATTAGTGCATCTGTATTAAAGACCCATCTCTAAAAGATTATTATGATTTTTTTTTCTTTTGAGACAGAGTTTTGCTCCTGTTGCCCAGGCTGGCATGCAATGATGCAATCTCGGCTCACAAGCTCCGCCTCCCGAGTTCAAGTGATTCTCCTGCCTCCACCTCCCGAGTAGCTGGGATTACAGGCATGCACCACCATGCCCAGTTAATTTTGTATTTTAGTAGAGACAGGGTTTCTCCAGGTTGGTCAGGCTGTTCTCAAACTCCCGACCTCAGGTGATCCACCCTCCTTGGCCTCTCAAGGGGTTAGGATTACAGGCGTGAGCCACCGCACCCAGCCTGATTTCTTTTAATTATAGCCAACACCGGCTGAATTATACAACACCCTGAAAATTCATCTTACTAACCTTATTACAACTTACCTACATCTTTCACAATTGTTAGACTTTCTGTTTTATCCTAAATATCGCTCTTCCTTGAACAACCCAGTTATTTTATTTTAGCGCAAAATTCACCACACAAGATTCTTTCTTATATAAAATTACTTTCCTTTTGCTTTCTTTACCAAGAACACCTCTTGATATCTTTAACTTTTTTCATCTCTTATTTCCTGATATCTTTACCTTGTTTTATACATAACCCTTAAATAAGGTTTGAACTGGACAAAGATATCGTACCTCTAACAAGACCGTTAAAAAAAAATGTTTTCCTACAATTCTTTAATTGGAAATTACCCAAATACTTAATATGAAACAGTAACATTAGGTCCTAAATTATGACAACTTTGTTTACAAGCATTTATTCCATTACATTTACCTGATTAATTTTGTAGCTTACCTAGATTATTTACAAAACTGTGAGAGCCAATATTTAAAGTTATTTTCTATTAACCATTTTATAGCTGTGAATTTCAGGTATTTACTTTAGTAATAAAACTTATGGTTAGTTTTAAAAGCATTTATACCAATAACTCAGTATTTAGCTGTTTTCATTTAAACCAACAATATTTCATAAGCATATACAAGCAAAATCATTCTGTCTTGGTCTGGGTTTTATAGTTTATAACCCTTATGGCAAACCTTATAGTATTCAAGAGTCAAACTCTGTAAAATATTTGAAGAGATTTATTGTGAGTCAAATATGAATGACCATGACCCATGACACAGTCCTCAGGAGGTCCTGAGAACATGTACCCGATGTGGTTGGGGTACAGCTTGGTTTTATGTATTTTAGGAAGGCGTGAGACATCAATCAAATACATTTTAGAAATACATTGATTTGGTTTAGAAAACTGGGACAACTCAAAGCGGGGGCTTCCAGGCTGTAGGGAAATTTAAACATTTTCTGGTTGACAATTGGTTGAGGTTCTCTGAAGACCTAGTCAACAGAAAGGAATGCTCAGGTGAAAGAAAAAAGATTGTGGAGACCAAGTTTTATTGTGCAGAGGAAGCTCTTAGGTAGCTGACTTTAGAGAGAGCAGGAGGTAAATTGTTTTATATCAGACTTAAAAGGGCGCCTGGCTCTTAGTTGATTATCTCCTGGATCTGGAAAGGAAGGAAAACCAAGGGGAAAAGGTTTTCTCTATAGAATGTGGATTTTTCCCACCAGAGACTTTGCAAGGCAATTTCAAGGTATGGCAAGGAAATATATTTTGGGGTAAAACATTTTGATTTTCTTCCTTGTTATGCCAGAGTCAGATTGGAAAGTAAGTCATGATATACAGGGTTAAATAAAACCCATCTGATGAGAATTTATGGTTTGTAGGCCATGACTCCCCAGACTGCTTAGAAAGGAATTTGGATAAGATAAAAAATCAGAGCTTAGTCCTCAACAGAGCTTAGTCCTCAGTAAACACCTCCACAACACACACACACACACACACACACACCACACACCCCATTTCCTCTATTATTGATATCTTACATTAGTACAGTATGTGAACCCCAAATATCGGAAACAGGTCACAGTTTAATATACAAAGTTTATTTTGCCAAGATTGAGAATGGGCGCCTGTGACACAGCCTCAGGAGGTCCTGACAACACGTGTCCACGGTGGTCAGAGCACAGTTTGGTTTTATACATTTTAATATAAAATGAGACATCAATCAACATATGTAAGATAAACCTTGGTTTGGTCTGGAAAGGTGGGACAACTCTAAGCAGGAAGCAAGCTTCCATTTCAGGTAGATGAGAGACAAATGGTTGCATTCTTTTTTTTTTTTTTT